>NW_016825415.1:420850-481744 GCF_001698545.2 Rhinopithecus bieti | reverse complement strand
CTTAAATTAAAAAAAAGAAAAGAAAATAAAAAAAGAGAAAGAAAAAAAACCAGGACTGCCCCCGTCTACTCAGGTAGAACTGTGTAAATGTTATACTGACATTGCACTCCATTAAATGCCAAGTCAAGTCCAGGGATCTATTCAGAACATACTCTGTTTCCAGCATAACGGCACAGTAGTGCAATATAAATGACAAGCTACCTCATTCAATATAGCTTGGAATACTTACTGCAAACTTTGAATGCTTCTCTTCCAATCTGTATATTTATGAGAAAGAAGGAACAATTTTTACATATTATTGATGATTCAATTTTTGAAATGAAATGTTCCTATTTGCTTTTTTGAGGAAACTCATTTAACTGAAGGGTATGCTGAAACTACAAGGGATGGGAGTGTTGTTCAGAATTTCCACCATTTGTAAAGACTTTACATGATTGATTCCGGATTTTTCTCAATACTGTATAACCCAAACTAATTAAGGCCGAAAATGAAATATCGAGGCTGATTTCAAATTATTTTCTAAAGCAAAATACTAGTTTTATTCAACAATTGATTTCATAAGCCAATGTTATAAATGAATTATATAGAGGACATACACTAATAAATAATGATTTTGTCTCTTTATATTGTGGGGCGTAAAGTGCTGTCAAACAAGTTTGGAAACCATGGCTGTAGGTCTCACTTTCTCCAAAAGAAAGGTCATGGTGGTCAGGCTTGGTGGCTCCTGTAATCCCAACACTTAGGGAAGCCGAGGCAGGCATATCACCTGAGGTCAGTAGTTCGAGACAAGCCTGGCCACATGGCAAAACCCTGTCTCTACTAAAAATCAAAAATTAGCCGGGCATGGTGGTATGTTCCTGTAGTCTCAGCTACTCAGGAGGCTGAGGCAAGAGAATTGCTTGAACCTGGGAGGTGAAGGTTGCAGTGAACCCAGATCACGCCAATGCACTCCAGCCTAGGCAACAGAGTGAGACTCCATCTCAATTAAAAACAAACAAACAAACAAAGAAAAAAAAAAACAAAAGTCGTGGTGAAGAGAGCAGCCAAAGTGCTACAGAAGCTGTTTAAGACAATGATGTTTCCCCATAAAATGGAAACTTTAATCTTAAACATGTAGCTTGTATAGTAACACAGACAAAAATGTTCTATGGCACAGCTGGATGCTGTATAGAATTGCAAGCGAAATCGTCTCTAGGTAAGATCCCTCTTGTGAAAAAGCCATTATTAAATGTTCACCCACCTCCCCACCTCCAAACCATGAGTATGTCTAAATGAAGTTCATATGGGCTTCTCTGGCTCTGTGAACCTTATTTTCTTCTTTAATTAAAATGATAATTTGTCCTTAATTTAAAAAATCAAAATAAAAATAACTTGGATGTTCAGAAATGAAAGCACCAGCTTTATAACTATTCCTTTGGGAACATTTCCTTGCTGTGGTCAATGTTTAGAGTGAAAGGCATTCTCAGTATCCATCATTGTTCTACTAACATGAAGGAGTAAATGCTACTTCCTGTTCCCAGATCTTACACATTGAAAAGGAGGGAAGAAGAAATAGGGAGCGACTGCCAGCCACTGAGGCTGCTGATGAAGTTTAGATGGAGGTTATGCAATTGTCCCCAAAATATTTTGTTGGTGAAGTTCCCTCAGATGATGAAGTCTGGATGGAGGTTATATGTTTGTCTCAAGTAATTTTTATGTATTTAGCGATGGGATGGAGTGTTGGAAAAGCCTTCATTAATGCAATGCCTTTCATGAGTAATAATTTTTAATTGTTATTCCATGTATCGCCCTTGGTAGTTTAAAGGTTGAACTTCACACTAATGATGTACAATTACTCTTTGATCTGTTGCTCCTATACCAAATAATCAAAGAGACATAAATTTCTACTTAAAAACCAGGCATGTTCATTTTCTTATATTGGGGGGAACATCAGTGTGATAAAATTATTTTCCCAACAACTCACAATCACCTGCTTGCTTCTTCCCTTTGATTGTCCTGATCCAGGGAGTTTACACAACTCTCCTGAAATCTGTTTACAAATTAGCTTTTCATTCCCCAATCTCTATCTTCCTCTATTGCCCCTTTGTCCAGTGGACTTGCCCTACATTTTTTGTTTATTTTTCTGAAAAGAATATCATTTTCTGTTGCTAAGATTATACTCTTCTAAATTTTTCTGCTGATATTCACAGGGATTCATGAGATTCTTTTACACAGAGCCCAAACAGCTTGATCTAAATTGTTGCATTTTTCATTTTAAAGCCAACAGAGTCTACCTGCTCCAAGACCAGGTTAAGACAACTGGCATATTTACTTCTCCTGGCATTGAAATATTCCTTGTGGGTCACCACCCAACTAGACTGAACCTGAAGTAGTGACTAAGCAGTGAAAAGACTCTTGATCATCTGGTTTCTCTCATCCCCTACACGAGACACTTGAAACAGAAGACACTCAGAACTAATCATCCGAAAATCCTGCCAGTGTAAAAACAAGCAAAACTTGAAAAACGTGTTAAAACAGGTGGAAAGGGATATATCCTAATGCTTAACCGAGTGTATATTTGAAATCATTGTTTTCCTTTTGTAAAATAAATATGTGGGGGCAAGAGTAGCCTAGAGGTTAGATTTGATCTGGGTTCATGGAGGTATATGCTTGATTGGGACTTACTCTGTGTTTCTGAGCAAGTCAGTCCTTGCATCTATTTCCCTATGAAATGGAAATAATACCTCCATCCCGAGGGTCCCAAGGCTTACTGTTAGTGAAGTGCTTTGCAATCCACTGCTGAAAGGTGCTCAGCAAGTTCAAAGCACCAGTATTAAGGAAGGTTTATCATATTTATAAACCAGTAAATCCTTCCCATGGGTATAAAATGATTCTTCCTAGTTTTATTCCCTGCACAGACTCAGGAAAAGGCTTCAGATTCTTCCATACTATCAACTTAACATTGTGTTCCAGCTGTTTACATGCACAAAACGCTTCCCATCCTCTTTTGATTTGCAGCATGCACTGAGCCCAAGACAAAAGAACATACTATTCACCAGTGTGACTCATGTGAAAATTGAAACTTCATGCTCCATTTTATGAAGGGCCTTGTTTTCTTTCTTTGGGTTAGAATAATTGGGAATAAAGATAAACACTGTAAAATAAACATGAACACTGAGTTAGTCCAATAAAGTAAACTGAATCAACTGTTCACCGGCAAACCTAGTGGACAACTGAGGAAACCATGAGAGTCAAAAAGCTCGTGATGAACCAGATCTGTTATTTCACTAGGCACTTCCTTTAAATGCTTTATTTTAATTAATAGAAACAATGCCCAATTACAAAACACATGATGACAGTAGCAACTGGGGTTTTATTAAGAGATTAGGGAGCTGAGATGAGAAGAGGGAAGCTGGCCAGCAGCATGGATGAAGGACAGTAGAAAGGTTGCAGAAGGCCCAAAAGAAGTGATGGTATCACAAGTTAGAGGGAAGAAAGGAAGAAAGGTGACATTCATTGTGTGCCAAGTTTATGCCAGATGTATGCTAAGCACCTTACACACACTATCTCATTTAATCCTAATAATGACTTTGCAAGATACACATTGTGATTGCTTTCATTTTATTGAAGCTGAGAGCTTATGTCATTTTTCAAGGATAATGCAACTACTAAATGACAGAAGATAAATCCTTACCTGGTTTTATATGACTCTCAGTCTAACCATTTATACCACACACTGGTGCCATTTTGGAAAAAAAATGCTGTTGATCCTGAAAGCTATTGTTAGGTTTCTTATTATGATTTCTTAATAAATACACAAAATAAGCACATTAATTTTCATTTTTGTCTAGTGTGCCTCTTTCATTTTGTGTGGCTATATTTCCTTTTTCTAAATCATATTTGGATTGAAAGCCTGTTCTTTGAATAATTAGATTGCATTGCTTAAAATATGATGTTGGTAGTAAAAATATACACATATTAGGTATAGTGCTTGGTATCCTCTGGTGACAAGGATAGAGGGGTATTGAGGTGAAATTTGAGAATTTTAGAGAAATTTTGATCTAAGGTATAAGAAGAGAAGATATCTTTTGTGTTTTTTTTTCTAAGTTATGTGCTAGGAAAGAAAATCCTAGTTCTAGAAAATTCTATGAGAAGAAACTGTCTGGATTGCAACTTCTGCCCCAACCATTTCTATCCTTCAATGTCTGTTTCCAGAGAGTCCTGAGAAAGGAATCCTGGTAAGATTAGTCCCAAGCTATCCCTTGATTTACTAGTATCTCCATGTTCACTTCATTTATCTAATCTCCACACTGCCTTCTGGGTTATCCATTTTGCTATTTCTCAGACCTCTAGACCTTTTATTCCCTGCTTAAAATTTTTCTCTTTCTTTCTGGCCTGGGGCTATGAACTTCCTTTGGTGCTACACTGGACCCCCACAATATGACCTACTTTGGGGACTGCATATGGGTTTTCTCTCTTTCATCTATAAGTTAAATTATGAATAATGCAGCAATCCATGATGATTCTTCCTCAGTGACCAGAAGATCAATGGATTGCATCTTCATCAAAACCTAAGTAGGAACAAAGCTCCAGTAGCCAGAAGTACCTATGGGGACTTGAATTTTGTTAAACTCCACAAGTCTAAAAGTAGCAAGGAAGCTAGCCTTGCCTTGCCCAAATGTATATTTTTGTGTCCTTATTGTTTTGAAGTACCATTTTAATTCCACATTGTTTTAAAGTGGACTTTACGCTCTAAAATGCTGATATCCTTTAACTACAGAGAATGAGGTAAGGTAATGACAATGTAAAGGCCAAACCTACTGCGTTAGAAGCACAGCTTTGGAAAACAATTTTAATTTCTGACATATAAAACTGTTTAAGTGCTGAGAATAACAGGGAAAACCTATGCACGGAAGCTTGCCCTTAGCCCTGTTTTAATAAATATTTATTCCATTTGAGCATTTTCAACTTCTCTCTGATGCCTTTTCTTGTCACCACTTTTTTTGTTTCTGTATCTTCAGGTTTTATAGTCCTTTCTTTCTCATCCTCTCCATTTATTTTTTATGACTTTTATTTCTTTCTACAGTTTATCATCTTTAGGAGAAGAAATAATTTCAACTCAAGAAGAGAAAGGCTTCCTATGCAATAGAACTTTCTGAAATGATAGAAAATTTCTATATCTGCATTGTCCAATACAGAATTAACGAACCATGTGTTGCTATTGAGAACTTAAAATGTGATTAGGATGGCACTAAGAAATGATAGCAAGCTAGAGACTGAAGGGAGAAGAAAAAAAAGTAAGGAACAAGGCAAAGAAAAGGATCCTTTAATTCCATTACTAATGTCCTGGATTGGTCCCCTCCACCCTTTAAAAAAAAAATGGTGCATTTGAATAAAACCAATCAGAATCAATATAACTACATTTTTGAGAACTGAGCTATGGTGTGTAATATCAACCAGGCTTCAGACTGGACTCTGGGAAGCACACAGATGAAGCAGACCAAAATAACACTGCAAAGACTTTGAAAACTAAACTGAAATTCAAACCAAAGTCCGTAAAAGTAGACAAAAATGTGTTCATGGTTAACTGCCTACAAAAGCATACGACTTTTTTTTTGTTTGTTTTTTGTACCAGATTCTCTTAACATACTATTCAAAATGTTTGGGAATCAACCCAAAATCATTTGTTATACCAAAAACCACGAAAATCTTAACTCAAATGAGAAAAGACAATGAACATATGCCAATGCCATGATGACACGAAGGTGGGAATTATATGACAGACTATCATAAAAATGCTTCAACAAGCAATTACAAACACTCTTGAAGTGAATGGAAAAAATAGAAAGTTTCAGCAAAAATATAGGAAATATAAAGAACAAAATAGAAATTTTTTGAGCTGAAGAATACAGTAATTAAAATTAAAATGTCACTGGATAAATATTATCACAGAATACAGATGTTAGAGGAACTTGAAGGTATATCAATAGAAATTACCCAATCTGAAAAAGAGATAAAATAGCTTGAAAAAAATGAAGAGAACACCAGAAACCTGTGGGACAATAACAAAAGATATAACACTGGTGTCATATTGGAATCCCAGAGGGAGATGGGAAAGAGTGAGGGTCTAACTACAAAACAAATAAACAAGCAAACAAAAACAAAAATGTGGTGATGCATGCCTGTAAACTCAGCTACTTGAGAAGCTAAGGTGGAAGGATTTCTTGAGCCTAGGATTTCGAGACAAGCCTGGGCAATATAGTTATACCACATGTCAAAAATAAACAAGCAAGCAAACAAACAAAGAGTGAGAGCCTGAAAAAATAGAAAAAAAAAATGATTGAAAACTACCCAAATTTGGTGAAAGCTACAAACCAACAGATTTAAAATCTCAGCAAACCTCAAGCATAATACATCAAAATAAATCCACACCCTGATGACAATCATAATCAGATTTCTGAAAACTAAAAGCAAAGACAAAATCTTGAAAGTAGCCAGAGAAAATAATGTATCAGTTTTAGGAGATCAATGATTCGAATCACTGTGGGTTTCTCTTCAGAAATCACAGAAATCAGAAGAAAGTGGCACAACATTTTCAGGTAATTTTCTTTATAGAAAGAGTTGTCAAGTCAGAATTCTATATCTATCAAAAATTTCTGTCTAGTTTGGGAAAACTTTAAGCAGGGAATGAAACTAGAGGTCTGAGAAATAAAGAAGTAACCCAGAGGGCAGCGTGGAGATTGGCGTACTGAAGTGAACATGAAGGTACTAGGAAATAGAGACATTCTTACATCAAGAATACTAAGAGAATGTGTCCAAGAAAATTCTTCAGGCATAAAGAAATAATATAGAAAGAACTTGGAACATCAGAAATAATATAAAAAAGAAACAAAAGAAAAAGTAATACATGAAGAAATATAATGGACCATTATTGATTTTTAGATGAAGGCAAGTAAAGACATTTCAATGATGATAAAGTTTTTGCCTTCTACTTGGAATGGTAAAATATTGATAATATTAGACAGTAATAAGTATGAATACTTTAAACTACATGAAGCGAGAAATAAAATCATTATAGAAAAATTAAAATTGAATTCTAAAAAAGTTTATGTAATTCACAGGAAGATCCAAAAAAGAAGACAGAGAGATAAAAAGCAGTGGGAACAAACAGAAAACAAATAATAAAACAGCATACCTAAATTCTAAAAAACTATCAAGTACTCCTTTTTTTCTTTTTTGAGACAAAGTCTTCCTCTTGTCCCCCAGGCTGGAGTGCAATGGCAGGATCTCAGCTCACTGCAACCTCCGCCTCCTGGGTTCAAGTGATTCTCTTGCTTCAGCCTCCTGAGTAGCTGGGATTACAGGTGCTTGCTGCCATGCCCGGCTAATTTTTGTATTTTTAATAGAGACAAGGTTTCATTGTGCTGACCAGACTGGTCTCAAACTCCTGACCTCAGGTGATCCACCCACCTCGGCCTCCCAAAGTGCTGGGATTACAGGCATGAGCCACCGCGCCCGGCCTCAATTACTTTTAAAGTAAGTGGTCTACACATACTAATTAAAAGACAAAGATTGACAAAATAGATTTTAAAATCCAACTTTCTGCTGCCTACAAGAGGCTTACTTCAACTCTAGGTATATTATAGGTAATTTAAAAGTATAGCCTGTAATCCCAGCACTTTGGGAGGCTGAGACGGGCGGATCATGAGGTCAGGAGATCGAGACCATCCTGGCTAACCCGGTGAACCCCCGTCTATACTAAAAAAATAAAAAAAATTAGCCGGGCGAGGTGGCGGGCGCCTGTAGTCCCAGCTACTCGGGAGGCTGAGGCAGGGGAATGGCGTGAACCCAGGAGGCGGAGCTTGCAGTGAGCTGAGATCCGGCCACTGCACTCCAGCCTGGGCCACAGAGCAAGACTCTGTCTCAAAAAAAAAAAAAAAGTACAGGAAAATTGTGCAAACATTAATCAAAAGAAATTTGATATGTCCATATTAATATCAGACAAAGTAGACTTCAGAGCAAAGAAAATTATCAAGGACAAAGAGAGACACTACAAGATGATAAAAAGAGTTAATTAACCAAAAACACATACCAGCCCTAAACATGCATGCACCAAACAACAGAACTTCAAAATACATGAAGCAAAAAGGGACATAACTGAAAGGAGAAATAGGAAAACCCACACTTGTATCTGAGGGCATCTCTCAGTAATTAATAAATTACTAGACAGAAAATCCACACAAAATCTGAACACAGATGTTCACAGTAGCTTTATTTGTAAGAGTAAAAAACTAGAGACAAATATCTTTTAGCAGGTGGATGAATAAACAAATTATGGTACATCTGTACAATGGAATACTATTCAGTGATGAAAATAAATAAGCTGTTGATACATGAAAAAACTTGATGGGTATTATGCTGCATGACAAAAAATATTTAAACATTATATAATGTATAGTTCCATTTATATAACATTCTCAAAAGGACTTAAATTATACTTATGCAGAGCAGATCAGTGATTGCCAAGGTTAGTGTTTGGGGGAAGGCGTAATTATAAATGGGTGATAAACAGTTCTGTATCTTGATTACAATTATGGTTACACAAATCTGCATATTTGATAAAATGTCATAGAACTAAACACCAAAGAAAGTACACATTAAAACTGGTAAAATCCAAATAAAGTCTGTAGTTTAGTTAATAGTATTGTACTCACTTCAATTTTCTAGCTTTGATCATTGCTCTATGGTTATGTAAGATGTTATTATTGGGGGAAACTGGATGAAGGGTACGTGAAACTGTCTGTGCTACTTTTTTCAAATACTATGTTAGCCTTAAATTATTTCTAAAATAAAATCAACTGAATTTTAATTTGATTGAATATGCAGTCATTGAAATAGCCACATGTGGCCTATGACTACAGTATTGGACAGTGCAGGTCTATTTTAAGTTCTGCCAAATAACTTTACATTTTTCTTTGTTTTTCCTCCTAGGTTCTTGTAGAAAAGTTTCACATATGAAAATTTTATTTAACACAAAATATATAATCCATGTTCTTTAGATGTCTCTGATGTAGGTATAATGCTTTATCAAATCAGAACAGCACAGAATTTCAGGTTGGAAAGTAATGCATTTGGTCATTCTAACTCATGCTGATGACTAATGCAGGTGGCAGAATATTAATTCTTTAGGTTAAGTTGCAAAGATTTTAAAGGCACAGACTTGTTTTGTAAGCTTGCTGGATAGGAAAATGTCTATAGTTGTTTCAAACTTTACCTCTTTTTACTGTCAAAATCTAGGCAAGTTACTACCACCAAATCCCTAGGAATAAATACTTGGTCTTTGAGTTTCTTTGTGAGAATAAGTGACTTCAAGTCTTTTGCCAGCACAAGTTAAGAGATCAACTCTTCTCTCAGAGTCCATACAAGTCAAACTCTTTGGACTTGCAGAAAGTGTTTGATTTTGTCCTCTCTTTTCATTAATTCCCTTCTTCTCTTCTCAAAGCATCTTAAATCTATAGAAAATGTGCACAGTTACAATGAGGCAAATTATGTGCTGGGCTGATCCCCACCCCAGCCCCACCAAAAAGTGAGAGTCACATAATGACTAGCTTCCCAATCTTGCTTTTCTAAGGGAGAGAGCTCTCTCCCTCTCTCTCCAAGGGAGAGAACACTAGTGGAGAGAGTCTTAAGGTTTATTTAAGAAAAGTTACTCTAAAGCCCTCCTTCCTGCTACTCCTAAATGGTGATGGAAGCTGTTGTGAGCCCCAACTTTGGGAAACACTAAACAGGGTTGTCCAAATACCAAAGGGAGTATTAATAACGTTGTAGTTATCTTCAGTAGTATTTAAGGGTGGGAGGGAAGAGTGTATTGTCACTACCATTGTTAAAAATTGCCAGCACATGGTGATAATAAAAGGCACACTGACTTCTTTTATTTTTTGTCACTGTTTTAAATTCTCTACAGATAGTGCCTCCACCTGTCTTTACTTGGGAAGACCACTCATATTACCCTCCCCTCAGAAAGCCATAGGTTTCTCCCTTCTGGGCTATCACCTTTTAGACAAACTGAGGGAGACTCGGATACTACTAAACTCTGAAAGGTCAGGAGACAGTCTGGCTCCCTCTTGAGTCCCTAGCGGGTAACACAATGCCCAGTTCTAATTAGTATTCAGAAAGTAGTTGTTAATTAAATGTATACATGAATTAGTTTATATTTCACAAAAAAGAAACGACTGTTTTTTCTTTTCATGCTGACAGATGTCGCCATAAATTTGGATTTTTCTGCAAGTAACTAAATTCCAGATTAAATAAATTCCAGATTATCATGAAGAATACTTGTTGGAACTTGATCATCCTTGAAAATATCTTTCTTAATGGAGAAACTCTAAGTACAAAGATGTGAAAACCAATACATTAAGTAATGTCCATTTCTGACTTTTATTTTAGTCTTTAATACTTCAAGTCTCATATTAGGCACTTTATTCTCTAAAAAGCACTCTTTGGCAACCAGCACTAGGATTCTATCTTGGGTCATGTTCTCTAGAAGCAGAGCCTGAGGTAAGAATTTTAGTGCACATAATTTACTGAGAAAGTCCTCTCAGGAGAAAGGGAATGAGGGTAGCAAGACAGGACAAAAGAAGGAGTAAACAAGAATACAGTATCAGTTGGAACTCTCTTCAGCCTGATCCCATGGGAGCTCTGGAATATGAATTGTACCACAGACTTGGCACAGCCCTCTGTAGTCCATGACAGTGAGTGGTTGACTGCAGGCTGACCCTGTTAGGCTAAGTTGCATTACCTCTTAGGTGATGTAGTTCCCATTTGGTTAAGGACAATTCTCCAGAAACGGGAGCAGCTGTAATCCATTAGCAGAAAAACTTACAGTAGCTGCAGGATGAGGGCACTGGCCTGGAAAACAGGAGAGTTTGGCAGGGCACTAACAGATTTATGAGAGTTTATCCCTTGTACCACTTGTACCCAGTTGTTTCTCACATGAAATCTACTCTATCCAGAAAAAGGGTTTCCAGCATCTGGTTAGCCAGGAAGGCAGAGTTTAGAGGCTGACTGACATCAGTCAACTGAGTCATTCTGTCTACAGTCATTTCATGATGAGTGAATTAAATGGGACTTATGGGCACTGTGATCCATTCATCCCTTAAGTTTTCTCAGGGTGTATCCATTTCTGCCTTTTTACCTAGGATGTGATACTGCTTTTGATGTATTGTCTTGGAAGTTTCAGAGATATTCATTTGGATTTTCCTACTGTTTTTGTTTGTTTTCACACTACTGTAAAGAACTGTCTGCCTGAGATTGGGTAATTTATAAAGGAAAGAGGTTTAACTGACTCACAGTTCTGCATGGCTGGGGAGGCCTCAGGAAACTTAAAACCATGGTGGAAGGGGAAGCAGGCACCTTCCTCAGGAGGCTGCAGGAGAGGGAAGAGAGGAGAAGAGAAAAGAGTGGGATAGCGCCACTTATAAAACAGTCAGATCTTGTAAGAACCCACTATCACGTAAACAGCATGGGGGCAACTGCCCCCATGATCCAATCACCTCCCTCCTTCCACACATGGGGATTACAGGTCCCTCCCTCAACACGTGGGAATTACAATTCGAGATAAGATGTGGGTGGGGGCACTGAGCCAAACCATGTCACCTACTATAACATACGTTTTTCTCTACAAGTCAATGTGAGGGTTCTTCCAAATGTTAAGTTTATGTGTTCTGATTGTAAATTTTTCTAGCCAGGAAATAACTACAGGGTGGGTTCATGGATCCTGTGGACCCACTTTGAGATGGACATGTACTAGAACTTCTGACACATGTATAGCCTTACTCTAATGAGAGAATCCATGATGGTACTTGAGATCCCTAGCTATTGCAGTCAACTCAGATTCCTGACTAAATGTCTCACTTTTCCCAGTTTATGTTTACCCAAGTAAATGGCTGTTTATCCCTTTGGAGAAAGGCTGGAGGAATTACTACTGTATAAATTTTCCATGACGTTTTAAGAAACTTTCTCGTAGGAACTTGACCACTACTTCAAGCAATAGGTTATGGATCTGAGGACAAGCTAAGCCTGTAAACTGGGCAAGGAATCCTGACTTTCCACTGAGGTGGCTGACCTTAGTATTCTGATCATCTTTTTAAATATATATTTGGGTTGATTATATATGTTAAACAAAACTCTTATTGCTTGCCCATTGATCTCACCCTACAATCATCATATTCTACTAGCCATCTCCATAAATCCCTACTGATCAGAGCCTGCTACATGCTGTGCATTTTGATAATCATGCCCACCTTGCTTCTGATGGTCAAGTGCTGCCATCTGTCCTCTACTATTTTGAGATCTTACTATTACCATTGCTGTCAGGGAGCACAGATCTATAACAGAATCAATAATGATCATCAATAATGATCTACAAAGGACAGATACCGCTGAGCTTCTTAATAATGTTGGTGCCCTCCTCACCTGAAGAGGAAGTTGTCATTTTGTCAAAGGAAATTCTTTAGGGAAGGGGGCAGGCATGAGCCTTTAGCAACCAACATTCACAGCACCAGGCTGAAGAAGAAATCTTGATAGGGCAGTAATGACATCCACTTCAGGGTCCTTTCTTTCTGTACCGACATCCCCTACATGGCTTTGTCTCAGTTCTTACATGCAGTGACATTTTCAGTTTATATGACTGTGTGCATCTCCCTAGAGCACACGTCTTTCCTGAGCAGAGGTTCATTTCTACTTGCCTTTGTGTCCCCCAAACCTAAGACAGTGCCTTTCAGGTAGTGCATACTCAATCAATACATGTTGATTTGAACTCTCAATACTAACAAAGAAATAAAATATTCAGGTAAGAATGTAATATATGTATATACCACTTCATCTTTTTGGGGCTGAAAGAAAGTAAAGTACCTACAACACAACAACTCTCAAAAAATAAAACAAACCACACACAAAACTAAGGTGCAAGTTATTTCTACAGCAGAATGTATTTTTCCAGTTGTATGAATTCTTATACTCCAGTAGATACAAATGTAATTCTAGGACTCTTGTCAAACAACGTCCTCCAAATAATATTTATGATATGGTAGAAGTTCATCAATAGCTCTTAGTCCATTTGGGGTGCTATAACAAAATATCATCAACTGGGTAGCTTATAAACAACAAAGATTTATTTCCTACAGTCTGGAACCCGAGAAATCCAAGATTAAGTTGCCAGCAGATGTAGTATCTGGTGAGGACACATTTTCTGACTCGTACATGGCACCTTTTATTAATAACTGTGTGCTCACGAGATGGAAGGGGCAAGGGAAGCTTCCTTGGACTGCTTATGTAAAGGTACTGATCCATTAATGAGGGCTCCACTCTTATGACCTTATTACCTTCTAAAGGCCCATCTCCTAATAATGCTCACCTTAGGGATTAGGATTTTAACATATGAGTTTTGGAAGGACATATTTAATCTATAGCAAACATTCATATGTTGATTCTCCTCAAATCTCTAAAAGTTCTTAACATTCTGAAAGTAAAGTTCCCTAAGTCCTGGGATCTCCTTAGGATTTAAGCTTTGGGCATATCCCCTTTATGCCATAGAATCTTTAAATCACTCCTTTGAAAGGTAGATGAAGTAGGGGAGAATTGCTCCGTGGAAAGGTGAAGGAGTGGGTCAAGCCTTCTAGACATACTCAAAAACAATGTAGACCCTAATATGTATGTGTGATGCCAGCAAAAGGACTTCGGGAGACTTCAGAAAAGAAAATTATTGTAGACACTCAAGGCTTTCTTCATGGTGTTAACTAAGTGTAATGTCATTATTGAGGTGTTTTACCAGTGGAGTCCATGTGTTCGTTCTGAGCCCTGCGCTGATAATGACTTTGACGAAGTTAGTTTTGCTTGCCTTGTTATAAAAATTTTGCTGTTTCCTTGTTATAACAATTTTGCTGAGGTCATCTTTTCAACTTATATAGGTCATCTTTTCAATTCAGTTCATGGCAACTGACTGCGAACTGTTTTTTATTAAAAAGCATTTATAATTCTTGTAGCAAATTTGAAAATAGGGAAAGACATAAAGAAAAAATAACTTTGCAATTAGGAAAATATCCACTGTTAACACTTAACTGGACTTACTCTTCAATTTTCTCTTTTGTGTGTATATGTATACATACACATATATATCTTATTTTCATTTAACATTAGTTTATGTGAATTTTATCATGCCAGTAAAAATAGCATTCTTTAAGACCTTTTAAGACAACTAAATGATATATTGTCATGCAATTATAATATAATATAACTCACTTATTTAACTATTCCCTAGGTTTTGAACATTTACATTTTCTTAATGTTCTGTTGTGAAAAATAACATTGTAGTGAACACAATTTTTGTCTACCTTTCTAGTCATTTAATTCAATATTTGTTTAGTCACCGGATATTTACTTAGCCCCTATTATAAGCCAGGGTCACTGTGCCAATGGTTAAGCATATAACAAAAGACCAACTGGGTCACCCTCTGTCCTTCCTGTCATCATGGAGATTATAATTTGCCAAAGAGAAAATGTTGAAATTATTATAATTATGAGTGTGATGACTATTATAAAGAAGTGCAGGGAGCCTTGGGTCTTAATCAGCTCCAATTGCTATAACAAAATACCACAGACTGGATGGCTTAAACAACAGAAATTTATTTTCTCACAGTCGTGGAGGCTGGAAGTTCAAGATCAGGGTGCCAGCATGGTTGAGTTCCAGATGGTTGGGTTCCAGCAAGAGCTCTCTTCCTGTCTTGCAAATAGTCATCTTTTCTCTGTGTGCTCAAATGGCCTCAGTCTATTTGTGTTCCTCTTCTTATAAAGCTACAAATCCTATTAGATTAAGACTCCACCCTTATGACATCATGTAACCTTAATTATCAACTAAAGGTCTTATCTCCAGATACAGTCACATTGGGAATTAGGCTTCAACATGTGAATTATGAGGGGACACAATTGGATTCATAGCATTCTGTTCCAGCATTTCTTCTTCTATACAAAATACATCCATTCCATCCCAACAGCCCCCAAAGTCTTAATTCAATTCAGCATCAACTCTAAAGTTTAAAGTCCTAAGTCTCATCTAAATTTTACCTAAATCAGATATGGGTGAGACTCAACATATGTTTCACGCTGAGCAGAATTCCTTTCCAGCTGTTAACCTATAAAATCAGACAAGATATATGTTCTAAAAAACAATGGTGGAATAGGCATAAGATATACATTCCCATTCCAAAAAGGGAAAAATGAGAAGGAAGATGGGGTGAAGGGTTCCAAGCAAGTCTAAAACCTAGCAAAGCAAATTCCATTAGATCTTAAGGCTCAAAATAATCTCCTTTGAGTGAGTACTCTCCCCTCCGGGCCCAATGGAAAAGCAGCTTTGCCTCTACAGGGCTAGGCAGGATTCCCAATCCCATGGCTCTGCGAGGGAAGGATCCTGCCCCCAAGGCTCTACCATGCAGTCCTACCCCCAGGGCTTCTGGCTAAGGCCTTTTAATCTGTTGAAACTGAGGCAGAAGCTCCAGTGACCTCTGAATCCACATGTCAATTTCTGCAACATGGATAGGGTAAGAATTTTCCAAATCTTCAAGTTCTAGTTCCTTTTTGCTTAACAATTTCTTTTTCAACTCATTTCTCTCCTTTCACATTTTACTGTAAGTGGTTAAAAAGAAACCAAGTCACTCCTTCAACACTTTGCTTAGAAATCTCTTCAGCTAAATACCCAATTTCATTACTTGCAACTTCTACCTTCAACACAATACTAGAACACAGTTTATCCAAGATCTTTGCCACTTTGTAAGGACCGCCGTTCCTCCAGTTTCTAATGACGTCTTTTTCCTTTCTATCTGAAACCTTACCAGAATCACCCTTAACGCTCATATTTCTAGCAGGTACCTCAAAACTGTTCCAATCTCTAACCATCATACAGTTCCAAAGCTGCTTTCACATTTTTAGGTAATTGTTATAGCAGCACTCACTTCTTGGTACCAAAATCAGTCTGCTCAGGCTGCCAAAACAAAATATGATAGACTAGCAGATTAAACTATATGAATTTATTTTCTCATTGTTCTGGAGAATGAAAACTCTGAGATCAGGGTGCCAGCACAGTGGAGTTTCAGTGAGGACCTTTTTCCTGGCTCGTAGACTGCTGTCTTCTCACTGTTTCCTCACCTACGCTTTCCTTGGCACATGCATGCGGAGAGAGAGGGAACAAGCTCTCTGGTGAGTCTTCTTATGAGAACATTAATCCTATTAGATCAAGGCACAACACTTATGACTACTTTTAATCTTAATTAATTCCTTGTAGGCCCTGTCTCCAAATACAGCCACACTGGGAGTTAGAACTTCAATATGAATTTTGGATCATGCAATTCAGTTCATAGCATCTTAGGAGCATTTAAAGAGAGAGATAATATAGTTGAGTATTTTTATCCCATGTTTAATAAATTTGAATGCACTATTTTAGGGTTGTCATATTTAGCAATAAAATGAAGAATGTCCAGGTAAATTTGAATTTCAGAAAACAGCAAAGAACTTTTTAGTGTATGTCCCCTGCAATATTTGGTGTCCTTTATTTTTTCTAGCAATCTTTCCTTTTATGCTTTAACTTGATCAGTGCTAGTTTTCATCTATGTAAGGAATGGGTCATATCCTGTATATATGTTATTAGTGGGATACCCAGTATAGATATTTGTTGACTCAGTATGCGGACAGTAACATTAAGTATTTCAAAATTATCTAGGTAAAATTTATTGCTGCATTTGTCTAACATTTCTGTAGGTAGATACTTATAAGAAAAGTTACTTATCTGCTTTTTGTCAAATTTGTAAGCTTCTGTTATTATCTGATTTACAAAATGTTTATCTACCCTATATTAGTTCTTAAAGCATCAAAATATATTTACTTCTCTTCACATTACAGTAAATTAAATTTATTTATCACTTTTATCATTTTAAAGCATTTTCAGCCTCTTAATAATTCTTAGAGAACTCTTATTACAAAGTCCGAAAGTTTGACTTTCCTTGAAAATTTGGTGCACCTGGCAACCTACTCTTTATAAATATTCAGAACAATGTGGCATAGCATAGGGCTTTCAGAAGGCATGTTGGTTGCACCTCTTCACATTAATTCTTTGTCCCAGGGCTGCCTTTCCATGTATTTTAGGTAAGGTAGCTCTTATCTCAAGCATTCGGTTTCAGCTGTTAGAATACTTTGAGATTCTCAATCACTTTCTGTGCCTTTTGTAACTGTTCCTTGAAAAACACTCAAGCCAAGAAGGTGGCACAATTAGCATTTGCCTCAATACTCTACAGAAGCTGTCCCCAAGATAATTTTACACTCAGCCATAGACACATTATACTATTTTTTTCAAGGGATTACCAAATGGAAATGAGAACTGAAATGTATCCTATACCATACAATTGTACACACAAAGTACTAACATCTTAAAAGAAACAATGTCGCCCTATCTATGGAATCTAGCTGCCCCATGAAATATTCAGCAAATATTTATTACATGGAAGTATCTGATTTAAATGTCAATGTTCTCTAAATTACTTTACTGGTCTCCAAACTTCTTTTCAGATTTCCTAAGATTGTGTTTCCTTCTCTTCTCACCTCTAAGTCCATAAACACACAGGGCTTTGTCTCTCTTATCATCTGTAAAGAAGTAAGCTCTACTTGAATGACCCAAGCTCTTGGCTAGTTAATGATGAATTGTAAACTCTTAGGGATGGAGAACATAAGAACCTAAAATTATGTTTTGTTTTGTTTTGTTTTTTTCATTTTAGTTAGGTTCTGATTTCATCAATTCAGAAAATGGAAACCGTGAATTAAAAATATTCTTTTCAAGGGTTGAGAATACCTTAGTTTTCTATTTTCAAAGGAAGGATATGCTATTTTTTTTTTAAAAAAAGTCTGAATCACAAATGTTTTAATACAGTTTCAAGTAACAGTTACTTTGCCATATACTCTCCATATACTCTTCTTGACTGCAGCTGACTTCCACACTCTATATTCCTCAATAAGGACCTAAGCTTCATGGGGATAGGGCTTTTTATTTGCTCATTTCTCTAGTTCTAGTGCCAGAGCAGTGCCTGGTGCATGGAATATTCTACTATTGAATGTGGGAATCAATAAAATATAAGAAGAAATGTACTCTTGATTTTACTTCTCTGGTACACAATCATGAACAAATATTTGGCGAAGTAAGAATGATACTCGTGATTAGCACTAATTTCTTACCTGTAGTCAAGGTGGGTGTTCATCAGGCATACCAACTCTTTCTAATTGATGTTTTGAAAAATCCTCTTGCCAAACATTAGTGACTTTTGTCCTGCCATGTTTACATACCTGAGACCAAGCACAGGCACTTTTTGAAGTTAATTAAAGATTCACTTATGTTAAACATTTCCGGATGATAGCAAGAGACCAACTTGGCAGACAATGGAAATAATCTCTAGTACTTCCCTCTGTGATTTTTCTCAGACAGGTCTTGAAGGGTCTAGTCTGAATAGGATGGATAGAAGCAAGATGGGAAGATGGGAAGATCCTGTACTGCTACCTACAGCTAGAGAATGCAAGTGAATCCAGAGACAAAGATCACCAATTTCATCCTTTGCTTATCTGAGTGCACATTATCTAGCACAAATATGAAATCGCCTAACTGGCTTCCTCCCTGCCACCCAGTGACTTTCTGGTATGCCTTTCATTTATCTGTTATTGTGTGTTCAAAGGCCAAGAGCTCATTTTAATACCAGCTTAAAAGAAAATTTTGTCAGATGGCTTCCTAACATTTTCACCTGAAAATGTCCTCCTATTTATTTTCTCCCATTATCTACCAAGTTTGGGAAGATTTTGTTTGCTTAAAAACTGTATTTATAAACTAATAATTAACTTTCCATTTTTATTTTAGAAACCCTGCTTGTCAGAGTTTCTAATCAGAAAGTGATGAGCTGGTACAACAAGATGTTGATATAGTTCCAGCTAGGGGAAAGAAACTTAGCCTTCATCCTTTGAAAGTTCATCATGGCTAACATATAGGACTGAAATTAAGGTCTTTGAAATATTGAATGTAGTTACTGCGGACTCGTGGCAGGGAGGGTGGGGGGCAAGGTTGAAAATCACGTTAGGCTGCACTTTGCCATCAACTGGGGAGCTTAAAAATATTGCTACCCAGGCCCCAATCCAGATCAATTAAATTAAATGTTTTGGACTCTGGAATTATTTTAATGTGTAGCTAGGGTTAAAACCATGACACAGTGTGGTATATCTAGAGTAAATGTTAAAAACAAAACAGAAGGATAAAAAAAAAAAAAAAAAAAAAAACAGACAAGAAAGGAAAGAAAAGAAAAAGCCTACCTCTGAGCATGCATTAATAACTGTGAGAAAAGCTTTCGAAACTGTGGAGCTGGCCTCTCTTGTGCTAATAGCAACTCCTGAAAGTGAAGGCAAAGGTGTCCTTTCCCCCGCCAAATCACCTTCCTTTCCAAGGCACATCTCAATAACAGAAGAAGGGACTGCCAAATCCCACAGGAAACAGGAGAGTGGGCTCCAACTCAAGATGCCACAGCATTAAATTTCTTGCATTCAATTAAATACATGAGGGCACCATTTATTTCTCAACCCGCACTCCTCAGGCCAAAGAGTCCTGCGTTTGCAAAGGACTTCCATTCCCTTTTACACAGTTTTGGTGTTGTCTCTTTCCTCAAGCCTCACATTAGCTAACATTTCAGTGACACCTGAAGTTACAAAGCTGCCTAATAGTAAGGGGCAGATGTCTCTGCAAGGTTTTCTAACCTTGGTGCGGTCTCCCTGGCCCCAGCCCTCCTCCCTTGCTCTTGACTGGTTACGCTTCAGAATTTCAAGAGAAGTGACTTGGTCACTCAAGATTCTCAATATTACCGTTAAGGTTTTGCAGATGAACAGAAGCATTCCAAGTGAGCAGAGAGGTTATTGCTGCTGGAAAAACTACCTGTGAAGGACAAGATAAATAAAAAGAAATGAAAAGTAAAATGAATGCTGAATAAACTTTCAGCAAAATGTGAAAAATTTCAGCAAAACATGAAAATACTCTGATTTGATATATTTGCCACTGTCTTGTAAAAATAAAGAGGGCACTTCCATAGCTTCCCTTTGATAGTTAGCATATTATTTTGCAGTACATTATTGATTTCAGAAAACAAATGCCATGCTTTTTCCAGCTTACTACACTTTTCTAAAAGCTCAGCACCATAAAGACTGCAAAAGTCATCTGACTCAGCCCTCTGGCTAGGTCATGGAATGTAGAAATCATTTAGTGACTACTCTCAGAGACCACTGAGCTGGGTGAAACAGAAGGAGGGCTTAGGAGAAGGCCGAGGTAGAACCTATGTTCTGCTCCTTACTAGGTGTGTGAGTTTAGAAAAATTACTTAAACTTCATAAGGCTCAGATTCCCCATCTGTAAAGTGAGACTGATAATACTTGTCTCATAGGATTGTTAAGACTAAATGAGATACGTCTGCAAAACTTTTATTACTGAGTCTGTTTGCTGGGGCACTTCATACATAGTTGCTTTTATTGTTATTCAAAAAAAATGCCTTTTTGGTTATTGAAAAGTTGAAGACTACTGTAGGCTGTAGGACCTAATATCTTCCAATACTCTTTGCTATTTGATTATTTCATGTGTTTTATCATATGTCAAAATACACATTTCACTGTTCCTGAAAATCAGTGAAATGGGTTTTCAGCTTCATGCATTTTTTATTCTCATTTTCCCCGTATCACCTAACCAAAACCTCTGCTCTGATGGTGATCATATTTCTACTTCTAAAGCTTTGTCTTCTTTAAATATTTCTGATGATTTATAAAATAGACTTTATTTTAGACTAGTTGAAAGTTCACAGAAAAATTAAGCAGAAAATACAGATATTTCATATATGCTTCCAGACCCGCCTAAGCATAGCCTCCCTCATTATCAACAACCCATCAGAGTGACTGCTTTTCCTTCTGCACCCCCCATCTTCTCCTAAGCATAAGTGCCCCTCACATCAGACAGCTTGAAACCCAAGCTCCTGTTCTGAGCTCCTGTCCCAACACACTGCTCTCAACAGCTACAGCACTTCAGTTCTTTATCCTATAGCTTGATTCTTCACCCTATAGGCCATTTTCTACTTTGTATCCATTTGTTACTTTCCCAAATAGACTATAAACTCTTCAAGAGTGTATCATTGTTTCAGATTCCTATCTTAGCCTTTATTTTGTATAAAACCCCACTAACTTTAATTAAATATGTTAAGCTATCAACCACATACATATATACACACACCTTACTTCTTCAAATTACATACTTTGGACAAAACTGTGGCTCATTAAGATGAAGAGCTTTTAAAGATATATTTGTAGAAGTTTTTTAAGTGACTTGATCCATAAGGGGGCAAATATTTTAAAAAGAAAATAAGGTTAGGTTACAATGCCAAGCTGAATTGTAAAATGTGTATTCACATTATGGACTTTAAGTGTTGGGATCAAGCCTAAATACTGCAATCTGTTACGGTGGCACTTACATATTCAATTTGAGATATATATATATATATATGGATATGGAGATATATATATAGAGAGAGAGAGAGCGCGCATAGGAAATCTTGGAGATTAACAAAATGACAATTGGGACAAATCCTTATTTGTCCAAGCACATGGGATTTATATTTGTACTATTTTATTACTGTATACTCTCAAGTACAATGGATTGAATATATCATTGTGTTTTCCACAGCCCTGTTGACCCATTATGCCACTTGTTCAGTGTGAGATTTTATCAGATTTCTTTCACCATTTAATGATTAGGGATTTTTTGCCATTTATCCTGACCATGGACATTATATTTTTATACATAGGCACACCTTGTTTTATTGTGCTTTGCATTATTGTACTTCACAGACATAGCATTTTATTTTTTTTTAACAAATGGAAGGTTTATGTCAACTCTACGTCAAAAGCAAGTCTGTTGGTGCCCATTTTCCAATAGCATGTGCTCACTTCATGTCTCTGTCACATTTTGGAAATTCTTGCAATATTTCAGACTTTTTCATTATTATTATACCTGTTATGGTGATCTCTGATCACTGATCTTTGACATTCCTATTGTAATTGTTTTGGGATGTCATGAACCATGCCCATATAAGATGGCAAACTTAGTGGATAAATATGTGTGTTCCAACAGCTACACCAACCAGCTATTGCTCCATCTCTCTCTCTCTCTCCCCTGGCCTCCTTATTCCCTGAGACTTTAAAATTAGGTCAATTATGACCCTACAATGGCATCTAAGTGTTCAAGCGAAAGGAAGGGTCATGTCTCTCACTTTAAATCAAAAACTAGAAATAATTAAGCTTAGTGAGGAAGGCATGTTGAAAGCCAAGACAGGCAGAAAGCTAGGCCTCTCGTACCAAACAGTTAGTCAAATTGTAAATGCAAAGAAAACGTTCTTGAAGGAAATTAAAAGTGTTACTCCAATGAAAACACAAACAATAAGGAAGTGAAACAGCCTAATTTTTATATGGAGAATGTTTGCTTGGTCTGGATAGATCAACCCAACCAAAACAGTCTCTTAAGCCAAAGCCTAAGTCAGAGAAGGCCCTGACATTCTTGCATTTATGAAGGCTGAGGGAGGTGAGGAAGCTGTAGAAGAAAAGTTCCAAGTTAGTAGAGATTGGTTCATGAGGTTTAAGGAAAGAAGTTGTTTCCATAACATAGAAGTGCAAGGTGAAGCAGCATTTTTGTCCAGAAGATCTAGCTAAGATTGATGAAGGTGACTACACCAAGCAGCAGATTTTCAATGTAGATGAGACAGTCTAATACTGGAGGAAGATGCCATCTAGGATTTTCATAGCTAGAGAGGACCAGTCAGTGCTTGGTTTGGAAGCTTCAAAGGGCAGGCTGACTCTTTTGCTAGGGGCTAATGCAGCCGGTGACTTTAAGTAGAAGCCAGTGCTCATTTATTATTCCAAAATTCCAAGGGCTCTTAAGAATTATGCTAAATCTACTCTGCCTGTGCTCTTAAGTGGAATGACAAAGCCAGGATGAAAGCACATCTGTTTACAGCATGGTTTACTGAATACAGAAAAAAAAAGATTTCTTTCAAAATATTACTGCTCATTAACAATGCATCTAGTCCCTCAAGAACTGTGATGGAGATGTATAAGGAAATGAACGTCATTTTCATGGCTTCTAACATAGCGTCTGTTCTGTAGCCCATGGATCCAGAAGTAATTTTTACTTTCCAGTCTTACTAGTTAAGAAATAACATTTAGTAAGGTTGTAGCTGACATGGATAATGATTCCTCTGATGAATCTCAGCAAAGTAAATTGAAAACCTTCCAGAAAGCATTCACTGTTCTAGTTATCATTATGAGCATTTATGATTCATGGAAGGAGGCCAAAATATCAACAAGAGTTTGAAAAAAAGTTGATTCGAACCTTTCTAGATGACTTTGAGGGGTTCAAGACTTCAGTGGAGGAAGTAACTGCAGATATGGTGGAAATAGCAAGAGAACTAGAATTAGAAGTGAAACCTGAAGAAGTGACTGATTACTGCAATCTCATGCTAAAACTTGAATGGATGATAAGTTGCTTCTTGTAAATGAGCAAAGAAAGTGGTTTCTTAAATTAGATTTACTCCTGGTGAAGATGCCGTGAACACTGTTGAAATGACAAAAAAGAATTTAGAATATTCCATAAACTTCATGGATAGAAAAGCAACAGGTTTGAGGGGATTGACTCCAATTTTGAAAGAAGTTCTACGGTGGGTAAAATGCTATTCAACAGCATCACATGCTACAGATAAATCCTTCACAAAATAAAGAGTCAACTGATGAGGCAGACTTCCTTGTCTTATTTTAAGAAATTGCCACAACCATTCCATTCTTCGTCAACCACCACCCTGATCAGTCAATAACCATCGACATCGAGGCAAGATCCTCCAACATCAAAAAGATTATGACTCACTGAAGGCTCAGATAATTCTTAGCATTTTTTAGTAATAAAGTTTTTTGTTTTGTTTTATTTTGTTTTGTTTTTTGACAAGGTCTTACTCTGTCACCCAGGCTGGAGTGCAGTGGCACGATCTCAGCTCAATGCAACCCCTGCCTCCCGGGTTCAAGCAATTCTTCTGCCTCAGCCTCCCAAGTAGCTGCGATTGCAGGCGCCCACCACCAAGTCTGGCTAATTTTTGTATTTTAGTAGAGATGGGGTTTCACTGTGTTGCCCAGGCTGGTCTCAAACTCCTGAACTCATATAATCTGCCCACCTTGGCCTCCCAAAGTGCTGGGATTTCAGGCGTGAGCCACCATGCCCAATAAATATTTTTTATTTAAGGTGTGTATATTTATTTCCTAGACACAACGCTATTTTACTTATAATAGACTATAGTATAGTATAAATATAACTTTTATATACACCAGGAAACAAAAAAATTCATGTGACTTTCTTTACTATAATATAGGCTTCATTGCAGTGGTCTAGAACTGAACCCACAATATTTCTGAGGTATGCCTATATTTTAATTTCTCATTTTAAATTTTCACTTGGATTTTAAAAGTTGATGCTTAATGTAAAATAAACTTATTAAATGTGGATATTTTATAAGAGAGTAAAATATTTCCAATTTATTTTCCATCATTACCAACATGTATTAAAACTGACCTTATTAGCATAATTTTCCCCAGTAAGGAATTATGCCATTATTGGATAAGAGGGATGACTGCTGAAATTTCTGTATTATGCTAAGTTTGGAGTATTAAAACAAAATGTAAAATATACTGTAAGTGTAAAACTAGTCACATTTAAAGATGAAGTCTTCTTCTGGGGCTGAGGATTTAATTGACATGGTTGACTAGATTAGAGACAAAGCGGTAATCCACCAAGTTGTGGGGAGATGATCGAGCATTGAAGATCCTGCCCGTGTGGTTGGAATCTTGGTTACACACAGAGTATTGAGCAAATAATTAAATATATGGAGGATAATGGGATCCAGGCTCCTCACTGTGGGAGAAGAAGTTACAAATATGGAAAGGGAGAGGGCAAGAATTAACCCTGGATTGGACTTTTTGGTATCAGTGGAGACTCACGAGTTGTTTTATTTGATATAATTAGATGTAGATACAGACATAGTTAAAATACCCATTATATTTGTCTGCTTGGGCTGCCATAAAAAAATAACACAGGCTGGGTGGCCTAAACAAAATAAATTTATTTTTCACAGTTCTGGAGGCTAGGAAGTCCAAGATAGAGTTGCCAGCAGATTCAGTGTCTGGTGAGGGCCTGCTCTCTGGTTCATCTGTAACACCTTCCAGCTGTGTCCCCATGTGGCAGAAAGTACAAGGCAGCTCTCTTGGGCCTCTTTTATAAAGGCACCAATCCTATTTATGAGGGCTCAGACTTCCTGATCTAACCACTCCCAAAGGCTTCACCTCCTAATATCATCACTTTGATGATGAGGTTTCAACATATAAATTTGGAGTAAGGAAAGGGATATCAACATTCAGTTCGCTGCAGTAAGAAAGTGCTTAAAAATAATGACACAGAAACCAGCTTGAATGAGTTCCCACTTGCCAAATTTGAGGCAATTTGAGCAACAAATTAAATAGTGAAAGTAATGGATTATAACTCACTGAATAACAGAAAATCATCTCTAATTATTAATATCTCTATTGATAGATAGATTATAGATAGATAGATAAAAGGGGCAGAAGGGAAAGTTCCACCTAATAGTAGAACAATAAAATTAAGAAATTACCATTTAGCAAGCATGACTATAATAATTAATTCAGGTAAAAATCATTGATGGATGCTAAAACTAGTAGTTAATAGTTTGGTGAGGATTAAGATAGTTATAACGTCAAAGATATATCTCATCAAAACACTTGTTAATAACATATTAAAACAATACGACAAACCTCCTGGCAGACATCATCTTAACCAAGTAAAGTTCACGTCACCCATAGTGGGACATATTGGCATCATGGGCTTCCTCACAACATCACTGCTGTGGTATTCCTGCCATAAGGCATAACCAGAATCCAATCACGAGGAAATCCCCAAAAAATCCAGGTTGAAAAGCATTCCACAAGTCACACTCCTGGACTCTTAAAACATTTCAAGTTCATAAAAAAACAAGGAAGAACTGAAGAACCATTCCAAGTTGAAGGAAACTAAAGTGACATGACAACTAAACACAACAGCTAATCCTGGATTGCACCCTCAGTTTATAAAGGACATCACTGGAACAATCAGTAGAATTGGAATAGAGTGTGAATTTAGTGACTAGGAATGTTGATATTCTGTTGCTGATAGTTATTTTGTGCCTAAGTAGGAGAGTGCCTTTATTTTCAGAAAATAAACGCTAATGTTTTAAGGAATAATAAGACACTATGTCTGACACTTATTCTTGAATAATTCAGAAAAAATATTTATTTCGTATAGAGTAAATAGTATGGTATTAAAAAGATATAAGTAGAGGGAGGGAGAGGATGTGGTACAACGTGAACAACTGGCCAATGCACTAGTCTTGAAACTTCTTTGTAAGTTTGAAATTATTTCAAAATAAAAGTTCTACAAAGTTAATAAAGTTTAGTAGAAACAATTTAGGAAAGTAACTTAAATCAATTACCCAAGACCAGGAGTTAACAAATATAAAATAAATTATCCAGAGACAATAAAATAAGTGTGACATATTGGAAATACTCATATATAATAAAAATTCTTTGAGAAAGAATCATTGTTTATTGATATAGAACAGTAGATTGAAATGAAATCAAGAGATTTCAGTTTAGACATAAAGATAACCCCCCATGGCAACTTCACTGCTGAAATCATATATGATTATTCTTTCATCATGCTAAAATGAAACATATCAAGATGCAGAATTATTGGAAAACACATCATTAGACTTGCTTGAAAATTAAATGTAATTATTTTCTAATTTTCCTGAGTAATCCGGGAATATTTTTGCTAGGTTTAGATCATCATGCAGTTACTTGGCCCAGCCCTATGTTTGTATTAGAACAGGCCCTGTCAATATTATTTCACATTAAACAGCATCTAACCTATGAGCAATTAGAAGAGGACAGTGTGAGAAGGTGGGAGAATAGGAGAATAGGGATGCTCCCTTCTCACTGGAATAAAATCAACGGAGAGACCAAGGAATTTCTTGGAAGACCCATATCCTTTAAACTCTATTCAACAATGACAGATTGGCTGTTGCATTTAGCTTAAATTATATTCCCAGAACAGCAGTATCAGTATCACCTGGGAACTTGTTAGAAATGCCAATTCTCAGGTCATACGCCAGAATGACCAAGAATAGTGGGGCCCAGCGATCTTGAGTTTTAATAAGTTCTTTAGGAGATCCTGAAGCATGTGAAAGTTTGCAAACTGCTAGTGAATCATCCACTCAGCAAGTCTGGAAGGATACCATCTATTAGGAATTAGGCACCTGTGTCTCCTCTGAAAGGGGACTAATTCCCAATTTCCTTACAGTTAAAAGCCTTCAGAAAGAATCACCATAATTTAAATGGCTGGAGCTCTTAGAGAACTGCTTAATATCACCATAAATAAAAATTTAAACACAATTAGAGAGGCACCAGAAGCTCTTTTTATCCTCTCGTGATCCTCTAAATGCACCAAGGACTTGCCACTTGGCTATTGTAATTTTATATCCACCATTATATTCAAGTTCTTGGCTTGCATTATTTGCTTTTGGGAACTGAATGCCTGTCATTTTATGGCACCATAGAGTGATTAATAAAGGCTTTTATATAATGCACTGGTTTGCAACGTGAATACATCCTGTTCATTAAATGAATATGGTTCAACATAATAACCGCAGGCCAGCAAGCACCAAAATTCTTCTACAGGGGCAAGTTGAGGTAGGGAGTCTATCTTAAGTTCAAGATAAATTAGGATTGGGAAATCCAGACAAGCTTATAAGAGATATGGAAGGGAGAGGAGTGAAGGGAGGAATGGGAAGGAGGAGTGTTTCTAAATTCCCCGTCGACTGGAATGTGAGTGGAGATGGGCGCTCAGTAAAAGTGCTCTGCCTGCCACCCATGGATTCCAGAGGGTTTCAGGTACCTTCCTTGCACAAGATTGAGAAAGGATGACACAGCACACCAGTCACATTTTGTTCTGGTATTTCTCACACAGATAACTTTTTCAGAACTTAGGCTTCTTGTTGATTTCAAAGACAGGATTTAAACAATTCGGACTGGTTAGTCTGTCTTGCCAAAGGACAATACACATGACTCTGAGATCACTGAGGGTAAAATGTTTGCCTTCTAGGGAAAATTCTGCCTGAGGTTTACTGTGACAGATGGAAGAAAGTGATTTCATCTTTGTTTATAAAGTGCTCACTCCTCTGTGTTAGAAGCAAAACAAGCTCTCTGTAAACAAATTGACACCCCTGTGCCACAGGTAATTATTATGTTTTATTGAACAGTCTTTTCATTGGTATTTGGGGACTCGAAGCCCCAGTGGACCCAAGATCCCACTTATGTGATGGCCCCAAGGCCTGAGACACAGGCAGGGTTGGAAGTTCCACTTGCCTGTGGTCTGTCCATTCAGGTGGGTCATCCCCAGGCCATATGCTGCGGTTGGTTTTCTGAGCCCTACAACTTCAGATCATTTAAGTAGTGCCTCTCAAGGATGTTTTTGTGGGCCAGTGGACCTGGAACTTTCTAAGCCATAAACCTGCAGGAGGACTGCTCTGTTATCAAACCCAGATCCGGAAGCCTTTCCTCATCCCTAGACCCTCAGACACTCCTGGGCTTCGCTTTACTCTCAGCACCTAATATTCTTTCCTCCTCTTTCTCAGGCTGAATACTCTAAATCTACACATGCCTTCTAATGGAGGCTGCCATTAACCCATCACCACCCATTTGAGGGAGTGCCTTAAAGGTGAAGAGAAACAAGCTATAATGGGTATTCTGCTCTCTTAGTTGGAGTGATGTGCAATTT
Source organism: Rhinopithecus bieti (assembly GCF_001698545.2). Classification (NCBI taxonomy): domain Eukaryota; kingdom Metazoa; phylum Chordata; class Mammalia; order Primates; family Cercopithecidae; genus Rhinopithecus; species Rhinopithecus bieti. The sequence continues at coordinate 452,746 of NW_016825415.1, read as the reverse complement.
CTTGCCTACACTACAGCTGGAGAAGTGAATATAGTTCAGTTTAATTAAAATCATCCTCTCTACTTTTACCATTCTAAACTCTTTGCTTTTCCAAGAGCATTCAGGAATGTACCATGCTCTTTTTACCTTTGATTATTTGAACTTATGATTCCATCATTATTTGCATTGTAATTAAAATTTATGGAATATTTGCTATATGCCTGATGTTTTCTTAAGAATACTACATCATGTGTTCATTTAAACTTCATAAGACCTTTTGGGTAGTTATTATTGATATGGTCATTTTAGATAAGGACACTGAAGTTCAAAGGATTGTGTAACCTGCCCAAGGCTTCTAGCTAGTTAGTAGTCACACGAAAGTCAAACCTGGTTGTTGTGACAGGGGTGCTTCCTGCAGCCCCGCCTGGCTGACTCTTACTCTTCCTTTGGATCTATTCAAGCTTTCCACGACCCCACTCTAGGACCCCTCTTCCATTCTCCCACAGCACCCTCTATCCATCACGATTTTATCTTGCACATGTTTTTCACCTCTTGCTTCTTCCTTGGGTCTCTGCTGTAGAGGGGTACTTACGTAGATCAAGAGGTTCACAACATTTCTTTAATATTTTTTGCCTTTGGGATGTCTGTTATTTTATACTGCAGTTGTGTAAGATGTCATGTTTTTAGCTGGACAGATGAAACGTGCCGAAACTGCTTGAATTCTATGTGATTACCTTAGAACATAAGGTGTTCTGAAAAAGGTAGGAGATGTTTGAAAGAAGAACAAGCAGAGAGACAGGGGGTGGTATGTAGGTTTGGGGTACTTGAAAGTCCAGAGTATGTGGGATCACTGTAATTCCTTTGCTATTTGAAGCTGGGCTGCTTGGCATGGTATAAATGCTGGGTTTAGAAGTGAGAGAACAGGATCCTCATTCCAGATCTATTTCTCACTGGCTGTGGGACTTTGAACAGATCATTTTAAGTTCTCTGAGTATCAATTTCCTTTAAGAACTTTTCTTTAGTTCGAATCCTAGAACTATTTAATTTTGCTTGAAAAATATAGTTAATAATGCTGAGTGAGATAATTCTGAACAAAATGCAAGAAAAATATTGCTTGCTTTCTATTCTATAGTCTCACGTAGGATAACCATTCTTACACAACACTTCAGATTCTCTCATAATAGTTAAAAAAATTAATATTGTGAATGACCTGGAGGGCAAAAGAATATGTTTACAAATGACTGTTTTTAGGTGCCTTTGCATTTGAAGTTCATGCAAAAAGCAAAAAAGTGCCTTTCTAGGCCTATTTTGCAATCACCCCAAAGGACTGACTATGCACTTTATAGCCCTATGATTTTTATCAGCCATATGATCCGAGTTGACAATAGCAGATTTAGCAAACTTTGTATTTCACAGAGGTGTGGGCAGCATTCTAGATTCTGGTCTCCCATAGACTAACTGACCCCTTCCTTTTTGGATTTTATGTACAGTTTCCCTATTAACAGTAAGCCAATATTCTGAGAAAGCCTGTAAAACAAAAAGTCCAGGACGTGACTTGGACAGATTGCTGACTGCATTTCTCAGACTGGAATTTATGAACTCCTCCACGTATGACAGTGTTTTGTTTTGTTTTTAATGTATTCGGTGGTAGAGGAATACTGAACCAAACCATTGTGGTGAGGCTCACAAAGATTTAATAGTGTCCTCAGAAGGCCACAGAGAGGGATTCATCATGCGCCAAAGACTGAGATTCAAATTCTGTATATTCTAAATAGGATGCAGTTGTTAAAAATTGAGTTTATTGAGGAATAAAATGCTTGGGTTTATTAGCAGGTCACGTGGTCAGATGAAAAGCTATCTCAGGTAGCCTACTGTTATGACGAAGTATGAGAGGAAAGGAAAATAATCACTGGGATGAATAACTAATATGAAACATCACCACACCCCTACAAGCTTCACCAGAGACCCAATTTCTGGGAGCTTAAAAGTTCAGAGGAGTTTTACAATCACTTCTTTTAGAAACCAATAATCCATTCAGTCAATAAATGTAACGAGTTCACTTTCTGCCTGAATATTGTCGGAGTGTAAAAAGATCGTCACAGTCACAATATTTCTTTTCAAATTTTCAACCGAACCCCCTGTTTGCGAAAGACAGGGTTTAGTATTTTGCTGGGGTATTTTTATGTAGCATAAACTTGAAACTTACTTTTAAGAAGCTTGAAATTTATCTGGAGAGAAAGCCTACATTTAAAATCAACCTTTACTATTCTTTGAGTATCTGCTGTTTGCCAGCACTACAAAATAATATGGAAACAAGTGCAAATGTGGGGCAGACTGAATCCACGAGTTTTAATAAAGACACAGAATAAAGAAATGGGGTTTGTTAATAATGATGTTTTAGAAAATGAATTTTGAATATTTTTCATTCATCAGAATGAGCATCAAGTATTTCTAGGAACATAGTGAGAAGATCAATATATAGCAGTGAATGTATGTATGCCACTTTCTACCACTGAACTTCACCCTCTTCAGAAAGTGTCCTTTATCTTCCATAAACACACTGTCCTTCCACCCCTCTGCTTTTGCCCCTCTTCTGTGCTTAGAGTCGCTACCTGGAAATCTGAACTAAATGGTAAACTGGTCTTACTGTGGATTTGATTTTTGTTATTTTCATTCAAAGGAATGTCACTTTGTGGATAAAGGGATTTATTTTCTGAGTCACTTGCTTCCAGACTAGACCATGGCCACTTCCTTCTCAATGGCCACGTTCTTCCAAGTACCCTCCCACCAGCACCAGGTAATCTCACCTTTTGGAATCTGCTGCAGCTTTCTGCGTGTGTCCTCCATCTCCACCAGGCTGTTGGGGCCCTAATCAGGGAGTTCTTGTCTGATCCCTGGAGTCCATAGTGAATCTCTTGCCTTCGTTCTTATTCCCTTCATTTTGCCCGTACCTCTCTCCTCATCATTTGCCTCATCTTGTTCTCCTGACCAGACACTACGATTTCACCTAAGCCATTCCCAGGCTTCATCCCGCAGTCTCTGTACTGGGAAAGCTCCTTTCCTCATTTTCTCTTCTTCCTAGAACCTCCCTGCTCTGCGTAATAATTGCTCTTTTATTTATTTTTTATTTTTTGAGATGGAGTGTCGCTCTGTTGCCCACATTGGAGTGCAGTGGCACAATCTCGACTCACTGCAACCTCCACTTCCCAGGTTCTAGCAATTCTCCTGCCTGAGCCTCCCAAGTAGCTGGGATTACAGGCCCACACGGCCATGCACGGCTAATTTTTTGTATTTTAGTAGAGACAGGGTTTCACCATGTTGCCCAGGTGGTCTCAAACTTCTGAGCTCGGGCAATCCATCTGCCTCAGCCTCCCAAAGTGCTAGGATTATAGGCGTGAGCCACCGTGCCAGGCCTAATCTTCTTTTTAAACAGTGCCTCTGACACTGAAAACCTCAGAGAAGATGTTAAATTTAGCAGTCATTTGTGTGCTTGCTGGTATACTTATTATTCTGTGCACTTTCCTCTTGTACAGTGAGGTTTGTTGTTATGATCTCTGCATTGTTATATGCCCATATTGAATTTTTGATTTTCAACTTCTAGGGAGTAGGAGCTCTGTCTACTTGACTTCCTGTTAAAATGTTTTTAGCTACACTGTGTGTATTTGGGCAATTGACTCTTTTGGCTATTAGAACCAATGTAACATAATTTAAGGAAAAATAAGATAATATTAAGTTTTGGACTGCTTTTATGAAGTTCATTTATTTTTCTTTCTGTATTTTGGCGAGCATGTGTGATTTTTATGGTAGAGTCCTACAAATTCTAAATAATTAAATAGAATAGAATGAAGTGATGAAAATGTTAGATTACATTCATTTTTAAATGAAAACAGTTGTGTCACTTTCAAGCACGTATAGTGCTATGACTCATTTACAAAGTATTAACAATATTTCTTCAAGGAGGCTTATAATATTAACATAACAGTCAGGAGGCCATATATTATATTGAGTACAGAAAGACCTTGATGTGGATCCCAGTTTTGCCATGTGAAAACTGTATGGCCCTGGACCAGTCCTTCATCTCCCAGGCTATGCATGTCTTTTTCCAAATCAGTGAGTGAGAAAATGTAAACAAAGCACTTCACCTATATGTTTTGAGCAGATGATAAGTATATCATCCCGTTATCACACTGCTATAAAGAACTACCTGAGACTGGGTAATTTATGAAGAAAGGAGGTTTAATTGACTCACTGTTCTGCAGGCTGAATGGGAAACATGGCTGGGAGGCCTCAGGAAACTTACAATCATGATGGAAGGCAAAGGGGAAGCAAGCACATATTCACATGGTGATAGGAGAGAGCGCAAAGGAGGAAATGCCTCACACGTTTAAACCATCAGATCTCATAAGAACCCACTATCAAGAGAACAACAAGGGGGAATCCTGCCCCTGTGATCCAATCACCTCCCACCAGGTCCCTCCCCCAACATTAGGAATTAAAATTCAACATGAGATTTGAATAGGGACACAGAGCCAAACCATAACAATAAGCATTAGTAAAATTTACTGAATATTAATATTTGAACTTGTCTTTTTGAAAAGATGCTTCAAAAGCAATTAATTTCTGTTTATAATTGTAATGACACTTGTAATTTGCTCAGCATCTCTTTTTTCACAGTTTTTGTGTCTGGATCATCCATACATTCTCTTTAAGAGATTTAAATTAATGTTGGGTAGGTGTAATAAGGAAAAGAACACTTTTTCTCTGCTGCTTCTTCAGTCACATATCTCCTATAGTCTTTTGTCTGACATGAGCAGAGAATTGTAGGGGCAGCAAGTAGTACTAGATTTTATAGCCTCTCCCTTGCGTGGCCTGAGTATGGGGTAGAAATGGGTGGTGGTCTTCAGTAGTGTGCAGAATCCAGGTAATCCTGCCTTGGAGTTCCTCTTTCCTCTCCCATTCCAAGTTAATCCACAAACGTGGCCTTGGAATTCTTGTAAAAGCAGGAGTGATGACACTGTAGAGGCTCCTCCCTTGATACAAGTCAAAGATGTGGCTTGGAATTCATTTTCAGGCAGAGACAAACAGTGAAGAAATACAAATGAGAAGTTTATCAAACAAGAAACAAGGCCACCATGCCCAGTGTATTGCTATTTTGACAATGTTTCTGACATATTTAAAATTTTCTATGATATTTAGGATATGTGAAAATTTTCTTTTTCATTTCTTTGAAATATTGTACTATACATTCACCTGGTATTTGCCAAACCAGTTATTCTAACATGAAGCCTTCTTAATGTCCTTTCTCTCCCTCAGGTATACAGGTGGCTTTAAGTGAGAACTTAAATTTCCCTTTATTTTTGTCTTTATTAATAATAAAACCTTTTCTAAATACAAATTCCTTGAAATGAATTTAGGCAATGAAGTAGATGAGTTGCACTGAATAGCTTCTAGAATAAAAAAAAAAATTTGATACAGTAAACTTCCAAAATATTTCTTCATCTTTCATGTTCATTTTACTTAGGGTATAGACAAACATGTAAAAGTTTTTCATTCAAGTTTGGCTCAGTGTCAGTGAAAACAGACAACAGTCAAGCACTATTAGGCAAATGCAACTCTACAAGTATAAATGTCCACATGGATCAATTTGATAAGAGTTATCTTTTTTTTTTCCTTTGAGACAGAGTCTCACTATATTGCCCAAGCTGGAGTGAAGTGGCACAATCATAGCTCACTGCAGCCTTATACTTCTGGGCTCAAGCGATCCTCCCATCTCCTGAGTAGCTGGGACCACAGGTGCACAGCACGATGCCCTGCTAATTTTTGTATTTTTTGTAGAGGTGGGGTTTTGCCATGTTGCCCAGGCTGGTCTCGAACTCCTGGGCTCAAGTGATTCACCTGCCTTGTCCTCCCAAAGTGCTAGGATTACAGGCGTGAGCCACTGTGCCCCACCAGAATTATCTTAATTAACCTATAGTATATTTGATAGGAAAAAGAAAACCTTTTAACATTGTTTTAACTTTAAGATCTGTGGCACCGTTACAAATGTCCTGAAGGTCTTACTCACGTTCCTATATCCTGTGCATCTCCCTGTCCCTCCACCAGAGTGTTTTTCTAAAAGGCAAATCTAATCATGCGATTTTTGTATTTAAAAGCCTCCAATGGTTCCTCTTTGCTTATGGGGTAAACCCAAGCCAGCTACAAACCAGAGCCTTGGAGAACTGGCCTCTGCCACCTCGTCAGTCTCATGTCTTGCCGTTTTCCCTTTGCGTATTGCTTCCTATGGACTAGTTTGCAGACTTGAAAAAGTGCCCAGGGCTTTGTTCTCTGTTCAAGCTGTTCCCTCTGTCAGAAATGTGCTCTATATTAGTCCATTTTCATGATGTGATAAAGACATACCCAAGACTGGAAATAAAAAGAAGTTCAATTGAATTTACAATTCTACATGGCTGGGGAGGCCTCAGAACCATGGCAGGAGGCAAAAGGTACTTCTTATATGGCAGTGACAAGAGAAAATGAGGAAGATGCAAAAGTGGAAACTCCTGATAAACCCATCAGATCTCATGAGACTTATTCACTATCATGAGAACAGTGTGGGGGAAACCACCTCCACGATTCAAATTATCTCCCACTGGCTCCCCCCCACAACACATGGGAATTATGGGAGTACAATTCAAGATGAGATTTGGGTGGGGACACAGCCAAACCATATCATTCTGCCCTGGCCCCTCCAAATCTCATGTCCAAGAGCCCCTTGATTCCTGGGAAAAAAAACCAAAAACAACCAAAAACAAACAAACAAAAACACTCCCTTGCCGAATGAATCAATTCCATGTGGTCTAGTTGTAGTGGTTCCATTGTTGTTGAGTTTAGCAATTTCTAAGTCTCAAGGCCAGGTGAAGAGTAGGCTGAAATTTAACACTCAACAGAACATTTCCTAGATCCTTATTATTCTGCTACTAGCGGACAAACAGTTTGGGTGTCAAACCTCTGAAAGCCAGATAAACCCCCTTAGGGAAAATGATAAACTGCTGACCATCGACTCTGGACTATTTGTGACTCCCTGAAACCTATGGCAGCATCACAAATGGAAGGGATGGAGATAGTCTATGAAATGCATACTAATAAAACTTATTGGCAGGGAATCCTCAGCTATTATCGTAAGAGAATATCATTTATAATCCAATTCTTTCTTTACTGACTTAATCAATCATTCATTCAACACACACTTTAGGAGAACTTACTATATGGCTGGCACCGGGATACAAAAACCAGTATCGCAGCCAGATCTTCCTTTCAAGGAGCTTGAGACAGTAGAGGAGATAGGATGCAACCTAAGAATATGATGCATGGTCAGAAAAGGATGTGAAGTAATGATGGGAATAGCAGGGTGAGAGGGACAGTTCTGCCTAAGTTGAGAGAAGAAGTGCTGCTTGGTCTGAATTGCTGATAAAGAATGGAAGTTCTGCAGTCAGGCCCAGGGAAGAGGGAGTGAGGGGGAGCATGATATAGTTTGGCTCTGTGTCCCAACCCAAATCTCATCTTGAATTGCACTCCCATAATTCCCACATGTTGTGGGAGGGACCTGGTGGGAGATAAATTGAATCATGGAGACTGTTTCCCTCATACTCTTCTCATGGCAGTGAATAAGTCTCATGAGATCTGATGGTTTTCTCAGTGGTTTCTGCTTTTGCATCTTCCTCATTTCTCTTGCTGCCGCCATGTAAGAAGTGCCTTTTGCCTCCCTCATGATGCTGAGGTCTCCCCAGCCATGTGGAACTATAAGTCCAATTAAATCTCTTTTTCTTCACAGTCTTGGGTATGTCTTTATGAACAGCATGAAAATGGACTAATACAATAAATTGGTACCAGGTATGGAGTGCTGCTGAAAAGATACCCAAAAATGTGGAAGTGACTTTGGAACTAGGTAATGGGCAGAGGTTGGAACAGCTTGATTCATTCAGCAGGGAAGTGATATATACATATTTTCCAAGAATCAAGGGGCTCTCAAAGTTTAAGTCTGGGTGGTAGAAAATTATAGAAAACTCTCTTTCTCTCTCTCTCTCTCTCTCTGTGTGTGTGTGTGTGTGTAAGAAAGAGAAATTAATGTGTACATCAGAGAGCAAGGAAAATATAGATTTAATGGATTTTTCCCTTTAATATGTGCAAAATTGAACTCTTGATATCTTTCCACTCCAAAATTGCTGCAACTTTCCTTATCTTAGTTAATGGCAACTTAATTCTTCTGATTGCCCAGGGCAAAAGTCTTGGAGTCCTCCTTAAAGCTTCTCTTTCTTTCAGGATTCACATCTAATCTGTCAGGAAATCTGTTGACTCCTCTGGTCAAAACCTATTCAGAAAAACAAAAAACAAAGAAAGGAACAAAAAACCTATTCAGGATTCCACTTCTTTACACCTCCCAAAAGTTGATCTCCCTTGCCTGAAGCCACCATCTCTTCTAGATCATTTCAGCTGCCTTGTATCTCAGAGCTTCCATAATTTCCCAGCTGCAGTATATTTTCAACAAAGTAGTTAGCATGATCCTGTTGGAAGAGAAGTCTATTCATGCTGTTTTTCTGCTTACAAGAGAAGTCTATTCATGCTGTTCTTCTGCTTACAACACTGCCATAGCTTTGCATCTCGCTGAGTGTAGAAGCCAGAATTCCTCCTGTGAACCACAAGCCTCACAGGATCTGGCTCCCTCTCCTCATCTTCCCAGTTCCCTCAGCTACAGCCACATCCTCCACCCTGTTCCTTGAGCCTCCAGACACCTTGTGGCCTCAAACCCTTTGCACTTGCTGTTCCCTCTGCTTCTAATGTCCTTCCCTGCTTGGACAAATCCCTCACCTCTGTCAGGTCTTTCCTCACTGATGACTTTCCTGGTTGTCGCAGGTCAGTCTTACTCTCCCCAGCACTTCCTATCCCCCTGCCCCTCTTCCTTAGTACTTATTATCCAACATACACATTTTTCTTTGTTCTGTTCCCTGCATCCCCAGCACTTGGAGCAATGCCTGGTACATAAGAGATGCTCAATAGATATTTGGTTACCTAATGTTGGCTATTTTAAAGCATTATTTTCAGGAATAGAAGTATGATTTTTCTTTTGGCTGAGATTCTGAATATTATGATCACTCTCAGACATGGGGTGTTTCTTAGGGTCTACAGGTAGGGGGAAAGTGAAAGGGAAAAGATTATATTTCCTGATTAAAATGTGTCATCTTAGGTGGTGTATGCTTGTTTTTGCTCTTCTAGAAAGCCCTGTAATGAGATCTTCTGAATGGGTCAGCAGAGAAAAGGAGGAGTAAAATCCAACACAACAGTGTCTGCATCATGAATTCCAAGATATAAATTACATAAGAATGGTTTTGGTTTTGTTTCTGTTTTTGTTTTTTCTAGGTTTCCTTGAAATGAAATGCATTCTCTAGTTTTAAATCTGTGTTTTACAAATGCAAAAGAAATTGTAGTTATAAAGTGGTAGGGATCAAGAATTAAAGTCTGACGGTGCCATCTCTGCAGAGGCAATCAGAATGTGCTGGGAAGGAGGTGAATGGACCCCTTGAACTGAAATGATGGTGACACTGAGGGTGTCAGTTTCCCGACTTAGACCAGACGTGTTGCTACTCTTCGTACCATGGGGCGGTTATCAAGGGTATTTAAAGAGAACATGAAGCCTATGGAAGTTTGCTGCTTTGCTTCCAGAGATGCTGGCAGGCAGGGAGGCAGGGCTCAATCCATAGAGCCAGCTTGACTCCTATGTCAGGGAGATTGTGGGTGCCCACCCACACTCCATGTTTTCCGCTTTGGAATGTCTTCAGGATCACTGATCAGAGTCCTCTCTCTTCACTGATCATGCCACAACCAGTTATTGTATGTTATGGTAATGCATTTGGACTGTAGATTTAGGCCATGGGTTTTCTGAAAGGCTTTCAGCAACCTTGCAGCCCTCAAAGGTTGGTGGAATTCTTTGCATCTTTTCTTGTGTATTTTAACTTGACAATGCTTTGCAAAAGATGCTGTTTTCTCTGCTTTATAACTGGTCTTTGAGTACCCACTTAAAATTAACTGTGAGAAAAATTGTTACAGGGGACATTTGGTTGTGTAGTGTTATTTTGGGTCTGAAAGAGCTCACAATTTTTGTGCCCTGCAATGACTCAAAATCAGTGTTCAATGTTTGACTTGTGTGTGTCATGAATTTAAAGTGATATATGAAAATTCGCTGTCATATTGGGATGAATAAGTTAAAAGAAGGTTAAGATATTTGATTTATTTTTATTTAAGCCTGAATGTCTTTCAGGGTAAATATTGCAATATGTTGAACTGCTCCCAGGATCTCACTTCTTTGTTTAAGCTAACATCCACTTTTTCCTTGACACACTTGCCTCATATTTACTCATAGAACTTCCATTCTACCGGGGAAGAGTAATAGATTTCAATGTCTTGCAGGGAAAAGTGAAGGTAAATTTTATTTAGGAAAGAGTTGAGTTCTGTAGCTATGGGAATCTTCCTCAAGTATGTGGTGGACTGTTTGTGGTTAAAGAATAAACAGTCTAAGTTGTCCCAAAGACAAGAGTTAAGGCATGATGTGAGAAAATTTGGAATAGGGAGCAGCTTTTAGTACTAACATTGAATATGTTTGACTAAATGTGGAAGAGTTTTATTGGAAAGTCATTTTCAACAAACAGTCATTCTCTGTTTCTGGAAACATGTTGACCAACAAATTCTGTAGATATCAAGGAGAAGAATACTGCTCAGGTACTCAGAATACTGCTCAGGTGCACATACACCCAATTCTAAAATTCCGTGGCTGAAATAAGATGCACTCACCTGAAGGTTTTTGCTGTAGGTTGTTTCTTTATCATTATGGAGGTCTTTTGTCTTGAAATTTTGCAGTTGTCATTTTGAATCCAAGTGGAGGCCATTCCTTTATTCTTTGTTAAGCTTCATCTTGCTGTCTGCTTGGCTCTCTGGTAATGAGCTTCACTCCCCTGGAGAAAGTTTCCCGGAAGTTCCATGCTCATTTGTCTGGGTTGCTACAGAAGGAATTCTCAGCCTGGTGGAAGGTAAGAAAACAAAAGGTGATGAGTTGGCATTGTGCCAGGAACCCAATACACATTAGTTTGTTTAAACAACCCTGTACATTATGTAATATCATCTTCATTTTCCATGTGAAAAAACTGCAGCTAGGTGATGTTGTAAAACTTTCACAAGGTCGTACAGCTTCTAAATAGTGCAGTCGAGATGCACAGCTGGGCCCACCCTGCTACATGCTGCCTCTCCCAATCCTTCCACTCTAGACAAGATGCCTGCATAGGGAGGTTGCTTGGACCATTGCCGCTAAATGATTAATAAAATCAATCCATCAATTAGTTCTTCCAATCACTTAAGTGATTTGTTCATTCCCTTGACATCTTTAATTTAGTTTGCAATATTGGACAGTTGTTTTGGGTTCTTGTGGAAAACCTCTTAAGCTCAGTTGGCAATGAGATGAATTACTTATGGGCATCATATCAGAGTTTGACTTGGCCTTTAAACAAGAATATACAGAGCATAGTGCATGGCTGTGTGTGCTGCAGGGAGGAACAATAATGAGAAGTGAGAGGATAGTTGGAAAGAGGCTAGGTCAGTTGGATAAAAACTGAGGGAGTAAATTCGTAAAGTCTTAATATCAGAAATTGTTCATGTTGGACATGATCCTAGAAAACATTTTCATTCTGCCCTGTCTCATTACCGGCAAAAGTTGAACTGAACTTCCTACTTCTACCTTAATGACAGTGCAGATGAGCCACCTGTATCTGACGACTCCTCATCTGGAATTCTCTCCACCCTCAAACAATCTGCTATTAACAAATGAGTCATTCTTTGGCAGAGAAAATGAGGGCCTGACAGAACGACCCCAAATTAAAATAAGTGCCAGGTCATTTGAGTTATTGACATCACTCACCTGTCAAGGGCCTTTGGGGGCATGTCTAGTATTTTATTTATGATTTTAGGTCAGGCTGCTTTAAGTATTTCAAAGTAAGGAGAGGCTACCTCCCTAGTGAAGCAGCAAACATAACCAACACACATATTATATCTGCTTTGGAAAAAAGGTTGCTGAAGCAAACATTTGCATGTTTTGGTTCTGCTTTTCTTTGGGATTCTGTCCTCACCACATCCTTAGCTGATAAAAAGTCACTGATGTTCTCCCTCTCCCACAGGGAGGCATACTTATAAGTGGAATGTTTTCTCTCTCACAGAGCAACCCCTGCTTTGGTTCTCAAGGGAAAAAAGACATCATTTGGTTTACCTTCCACAGTGTTCTCAGTCATCATCTGCTCTGCACAGCTCTGTAAAAGTTGAAGACAAGACAGAGCAACTATAAGATTACACTCATTTCTTTCAAACTATAATAAAAAAATCTGTTTCCAGTGTTTCTCACCACCGTCTCTTCTCTTTAGCTCTGGCCCCAAGTACAATTCTCAGTTTTAAATGGAAGTTAGATTAAGTGTTTAAAAATATATAGAGAGAGCTCTGTAACGATTGCTTTAAGAGTGGCCATATTCCTCTCTTTATGGACCTCTGATTCAGAGAGTAATTTGCTTGTAACTTGATTTCTTTCTATAAAATGGAAGTTGCTTGTCAATGCCTTACATTCTCTGTCTATATACAGTGGCCCACAGGCCTGGCTACTGCTTCCCAGAGAATGCTGACTCACATTTCCATGAAGCAAATCCAAGTTGACTTGGTGGCTTGCGTTTCAGCTGCCTAATTGCTGCTTTTGGTGGAAGAAGTCCCAGGTTTGGACCACAGTTTCTGAGCTCTTGGGAAAACTTGGCAAAGCTGAAAACTGTCTGATAAAATGTCTCCTCACACTAACTCTAGCTCTTTCAGATTAATCCTAAACCTCAGTAACCAGGATTAATTGAATTCACACATTACAAAACCCCACCATGGTTCAAATCTGATTCTGAAGTACAATCATCTAAAATTTGGATTCTAATCAGAGTTCTGGCCAGAAAGGAGCCTATCAGCTTAGCTGAAGCAGTGGTATTTAGGGGCTCAAGGATCTGAGCATGGGAAGCTCTTCTGGGTATTGTAAAACATATGCATTCCATTTAGGATCCTTCTCTTGAGAAAATGGCTCTGACTCCTGGGTAGAAAGAACACGAAACTAACATACTCCTCTCAGCTGTATAAATATCATTTGGCAGAAGATATAAGCTGGCATGCCAACAATCAGAATACAGCCTTTCATCTCCATCGTAGCCTTAGCTAGGCTGTCTGCCTATATTTGACCTCCTTGTAGGTTCATATGCTTCATTTTAGCCAACAGAATGCTGCAGTGTAGAGGCATAAGAAAGAGGAAGCTGACAAGGAGACTTCAGAAGAGCTACTATAAGAGTGTTAGTGATGCATAGTCAGTGATGTACAGATCCTCTGTGTACTGTGGGCATCGGGGCATTTCCCGTAATTGTCAATCAAAATTTTAAAATCACATTTGAGATGCTACCTAGCTTAAGTCCAAATAAAGTCCTATTTTTCAGTCCTCCCTGCCTTACCTGGTATCCATATGGGCCAAGTTTTCCTTTATTCCTGCACTCCAAAGGACTGTACTTCCCGAGTCTTGTCTAAATACAGATGAGACACACGTTTATTTGTATTATGCATCTAGAACAGAGGTGTTGTATGAAATTTTCTTGATTACTAAGGGCATAATATTTTTTTATAATGTGAGTAAAAATACCCTTTATTAAGTAGATAGGTTCAAATGAGCCAATAGCAGTAGTTTGTTCAGTCTTCAACAGATATCACTGTGTTAAAGTACTTTGTAGCATTTCTGTGACTTTGCTGGGACTCCTCACACACAGTTAGCTACTGTACTGTGCACAAGAGGGGGATTTTGATACAGTTATTGCCTATCTTAAAAAGAGTTATTATACAATATGGTAGAGAAAATAATAAAATACAGTAAAACATGTTATACAGCAAAACAAGATGCTATACTATATTTTAAAAAGGTATTTTATCGGTCAGGAGGTTTAATTGCAAAAATCAGAATCTAATCTCCCGACTTTGAGTAGTAAAGGGTTTATGAAAGAATATTAAGTCACTTACAGAATTTCTAGAGAGGCCAGGGGACCAGGTTGGATGCTGTACAGCCAGGAGAAATGTGCAAGAAAACTGCAAAACCATTTGGTGAAACCACGCTGTTGTGGCCTCTACTGTCCCCCATGCAGCACCTAAGTAAGACCCCTAGGGACTCCACCCAGTGCTCACAGATAATAAAATTCCTCTGCCATAAAATCCTAATTCCCTGAGTATAGATGTTACTTTACAGTGGCCACTTCTGCCTTCCACGTCTGATGTGAGCCCCAGCACTCACTCAGGGAACCTAGATCATAGGTGGAAACCCTATGGGTGAGAAGGAGTTTTTAAGTCTTTCAGCTTCTTCAGTACAAAAAAAGTAGCTCAGAAGAGGGCTAGCGTGGGTACCAAGTAATCTAAACTGCATCTGCCCTGGGTACAAACGAATAGAGTGGTTACTAAAAAAGGGCAGGAGGTCAGATTTGGTTATGCTAGAATAGGAGTCACTCCACCATGGACATAGGATTTCAACTGGGCCTTGGGAGAATGGTGGTATCTCATAGGCCAAAATTTGGGTGGCCCGTCCTGGTGAAAAAAATAAGACATATAATGGTGTAAAGGTAGGAAGTGTAAGGTAAGATTCAGGAAATGGTCAGTGATATCTATTTGGAGCATACTTTAACAAGTAAGGAGGAAGGAGACATAAGGTTGGGGACTTGGATTGTGCCAGTGTGGTAGAAGTCTTATACCAGATGGAGGAGTCTCTAAGTACATGGTAATGGCTCCCTGAAGATTTTTTATTAAAAACTAAATGGAATTTTAGAAATAGAAACAGAAGTCGGCAAAGCCTGAGTCCTGTCGTCTCGCCTTCCTCCCATACAGCATGAGCTTCACCACTCGCTCCACCTTCTCTACCAACTACCGGTCCCTGGGCTCTGTCCAGGCGCCCAGCTACGGCGCCCGGCCGGTCAGCAGCGCGGCCAGTGTCTATGCAGGCGCCGGGGGCTCTGGTTCCCGGATCTCCGTGTCCCGCTCCACCAGCTCCCGGGGCGGCATGGGGTCCGGGGGCCTGGCCTCAGGGATGGCTGGGGGTCTGGCAGGAATGGGAGGCATCCAGAACGAGAAGGAGACCATGCAAAGCCTGAACGACCGCCTGGCCTCTTACCTGGACAGAGTGAGGAGCCTGGAGACCGAGAACCGGAGGCTGGAGAGCAAAATCCGGGAGCACTTGGAGAAGAAGGGACCCCAGGTCAGAGACTGGAGCCATTACTTCAAGATCATCGAGGACCTGAGGGCTCAGATCTTCGCAAATACTGTGGACAATGCCCGCATCGTTCTGCAGATTGACAATGCCCGTCTTGCTGCTGATGACTTTAGAGTCAAGTATGAGACAGAGCTGGCCATGCGCCAGTCTGTGGAGAATGACATCCATGGGCTCCGCAAGGTCATTGATGACACCAATGTCACTCGACTGCAGCTGGAGACAGAGATCGAGGCTCTCAAGGAGGAGCTGCTCTTCATGAAGAAGAACCACGAAGAGGAAGTAAAAGGCCTACAAGCCCAGATTGCCAGCTCTGGGTTGACCGTGGAGGTAGATGCCCCCAAATCTCAGGACCTCGCCAAGATCATGGCAGACATCCGGGCCCAATATGACGAGCTGGCTCGGAAGAACCGAGAGGAGTTAGACAAGTACTGGTCTCAGCAGATTGAGGAGAGCACCACAGTGGTCACCACACAGTCCGCCGAGGTTGGAGCTGCTGAGACGACGCTCACAGAGCTGAGACGTACAGTCCAGTCCTTGGAGATCGACCTGGACTCCATGAGAAATCTGAAGGCCAGCTTGGAGAACAGCCTGAGGGAGGTGGAGGCCCGCTACGCCCTACAGATGGAGCAGCTCAATGGGATCCTGCTGCACCTGGAGTCAGAGCTGGCACAGACCCGGGCAGAGGGACAGCGACAGGCCCAGGAGTATGAGGCCCTGCTGAACATCAAGGTCAAGCTGGAAGCTGAGATTGCCACCTACCGCCGCCTGCTGGAAGATGGCGAGGAATTCAATCTTGGTGATGCCTTGGACAGCAGCAACTCCATGCAAACCATCCAAAAGACCACCACCCGCCAGATAGTGGATGGCAAAGTGGTGTCTGAGACCAACGACACCAAAGTTCTGAGGCATTAAGCCAGCAAAAGCAGGCTACCCTTTGGGGAGCAGGAGGCCAATAAAAAGTTCAGAGTTCAAAAAAAAAAAAAAAAAAAAAAGAAATAGAAACAGAAAAATGCTCAGATATCTCCTCTTCTCTGTCTATCCTTACTCTCTGGGTGATTTCATCTGCTCCCATTGCTTTAAAGGTGTCCAGATGCTAAAGACCCCACATTCCCATATCCAACTCAGACTCTGCAGCTGAACTCTGGACTTATCCATCCAAATGCCCATTCTCCTTGATATGGTTATAGACAGGCACTTCATACTCAATATGTCCAAAATGGAGCTCTTGTTTCTCCCTCAACCTTACAGACCTACTCACCACAGTCTTCCCATCTTAGTAAATTGTAAATTCAAACTTCCAGTTCTCTGACTAAAAATTGCAGTGTTATCCCTGACTCTGTCTCTCACTCATAGTGCCTATTGACTATCAGCAAATCCTGTCAAGCTTTCGAAAGACATTCAGAGCCTGACACCATCTCATCACCTCTTCCACCACCACCCCATTCTAAGCCACTATCATCTCTTGCCTAGATTACACAGTGGTTCCTAACTAACTTGCCAGCTTCCAAACATTCCCCACACAGCAACCACAGTGTTTTTTTCAACAAGATGAGTCAGATCACACCACTCTTCAGCTCAAAATCCCCTAGTGGCTTCTCATTTCATTAAACTAAAAACCAACGTCCTTACAAAGATTTATTTGGCCGTACTCAACGTGGCCCCAGGTACTCCTCTGATCTTTCTCCCTACAAGTCACCCTTTTCCTCACTGTGCTCCAGCCTCAGGCATCCTTGCTATTCTCCAAACGCTCCAAACACATCCCTGACTCAGACATTCATACTGTTGTTTCCTCTGCTTTAAATACTCTTCTACCTAAAAGCCCTGTGACTCTCACTTTTCTTCAGAAATTTGCTCCGATACCACATTATCAGAGAAGACTTCCACAATTTGCTGTGTGAAAGAGAGCAGAATACCCTCTATCTTCCTTAGCTGCATTTCTCACCATGTGCCTCATAATGTGTATGCAGTACAATATATTATGGATATGTTTCTAACTATTGACATTTCCAGTGAATTAGGACAGTGCCTGGCATACAGCAAGTGTTCAATATATATTTGATAAATGATGAAATTAATAGAGGACAGATTCACAATGAGGACATATTGCTAAATAAAGAATTATCCAATAAAGTGCTAGATGACTTTCACTTCCACATCTCCAAGCCCCCACCTTATCATTTGATCCATGATTCATGCATAAACTATTTGCTAGGGAAATCTTGAAAAATGAAACAATTTGGTCACAAGCACTAAATATAGACTAGCATGGTTGGAAAACCAAACAGGTGGCCAGTTACAACTCCATACACTTTGATGACCCTTGCCAGCTTATAATGCACCGTCACATTCTTCTAACTGTATTCTCATAACAACATTGAGCAACATTGAGAATCAGTGGGTGGATTGCTTCTCTTTTACAAATGATAAAAATAAAGTTTAGAGAGAACAAGTTACTTCCCTTGATTACATGGCAAGAAGATGGCAAATGAGGACTCCAAATACATCTACTCCCAAGTTCCTGGTCTTTACCTCTCACATCAGGCACATGGACCTTAATTAAAATGCTTTGCAAATAATGAAGCCTGTTACCTATATCCTCTGTTTCTTTTTGTTGAGCAGCTGCACGAAAGTAGCCCGTAACTTTGAGACTGGTGCAGATGCTGAATTAAAGAGAAACTGATCTGGGTAATGTGTGCTTAGTGTGGAAGCATCTTCCATGTCAGGTTTGATGTGTGAAATCACTCCGTGTTTGAATCAGCAGTGGTGCAGAATACAATTTTGTTCAGACTGATTGAAAAATGCAATCTGCTGGTTGGAAGAAATCTGGTGGTTAATGAATGTGAACGGGGACTTTAAGGAAGTCTCTTTGGCTATACTGTTTTCACATGCCTAAATGATTCAAGTGCAGTTCTTGAGAATGAGTGCTATTTGATGGAACCAGAGGAGATGAGCTTCCTTAATGTAATGATCTAGTTTAGACAGAAAGATCTTCCTGATGGGTGTTAAGGAGGACTTCCTGAACAGGCTTCCCAGAGTGCTTCTGGCTTAGCACCCCCTTGAAAGAGAGAAAAGAAAGAAGAGTTTCTTCCAGCCAAGCCCTGCAGACACAAACCTGGAGGTAGCAAACCAATGATGGAGTTTAGAACACATTACCTTGGCATTTGAGAAGACAGTAGAAGCAGGAAGGTCACCCTCACCTTCCCCTTGCCCTTCTCTCCTGAAACAGGTCATAAGACTTTCCTTTGAGAGGTGCTCTCCCTATACTAGAGGAAAGGAACATCCTTAACTCTGAAGACACAGGGACACAAAGAAGGTGTGAAAAAAAAACAGACCTTCCTAAGTTCTTCCTAGTTTATTACCATTAGATGACACCCTCTTTGTCCAATTACACGTCTCCTTGACTATTCATTTCTTCATCACACTTAACGTAAAAAGTACACAGGTTTCCCTGTTTCTTTGGAGGCTCATTTCCTTATGAAGGCTCCTGTGCCACAGAAAACTTATACTAAACAAATTTGTATGCTTTTCTTTTGTTACGGGGCCTGAGCCATGTACCTAGGGATGTGTGAGGAAAGGAAATCTTTCCATCCTATACTATTATCACTATGAGGAGTGGAAATCGGAGTCCAAAGGCTGAAAAGTAAATGTTTCTAGGAAAGTCAAAATTGCCCCATATCCAATTGCCTAGCACATGTGAAAGACTGAGAGAGACAGATTGCTTTCATTTGGAAAATGAGACAGTCAGAGATGGCAACTGTATGGAAAGTGTAATTAGAGAGGGTTTAATTGTGCCCTTCAATGGACAGTTTAAGCACCAATATATATCTCATAAAATGCAGTAAACAGGGAACTTTTAAGGAACGTAACAAAATGTCATTAAGTGGCATAGAAATAATTGTGAAATTATCGGCAAAAGGTTGGTAATTAGGGGATGCTCTGTTTCCTTTGGACCTCTTGTTCATAAAATGAATAGGATTCAGGCAATTATCTGCACAATTGAAATTTTCTACATTACCTCAATTATTGGGACTCTGAGGTGGAAGGTCTGTAATCCTAGATTATCACTGTAATCCAGAAGTCTCTGTTTGCTTTGCATTGAAAAAGTTTGTATTCCCTACTAAAACACTTTTTAAACTTCTCACTTGAATGTCTTTTTTCAAAACACTGATGCTCACACACCTCATTCCTAGAGATTATGGTATAGTAGATTTAGATGAGGTTGTAGAACTCTAAGTTGGAAACAGCTCACCAGGTAATTTTGATTTTCAGTCAAGTTTGGGAAGCACAAAACAATAGTGTCCTTTTGCTGGACCATGCCATGCAGCATGCTGTGTAAACAAACCCTAGCTCTTACTTGCTTTCTTACTGTTTTCCTATAGTGCAGAGCACTGGACAATTCCAGTTATTTGAAGGATCTGGTTAGCTGAATTTCTGTGCATTAACAGGGTACTGGAATTTCCACTGGATTTTCTTGCATTGGGAGTGAGAGAATTTAGCATGGAGTGTGGTCTTTGCAGACTTCAGCCCCCACTATCTCCAACTTCAGTACATCATGCCTCTAGCCTAGTGAGATGACATCCCTGACTCAATCTTTTCCTCACTCTTCAAAAAATCTTACCTGCATTTCCATGCTTAATCTCTTTTAGTCTTATATTTCTGTGCTTATTAAACAATAGAATGGCCAGGCCCTCCATGGAAAAGAAATAAATAAATAAAAGGAAGGGTGCATTTATGCGCCTCTTGAGGAAGTGGCTGATCATGAATAAGTGAGAACTTTGAGTGGGATTTCAGTCTTACTCAAAACAACAACTCTCTTTACTCAGCAAAAGCACAATATTCAACCTTTTCATGGAAGGATTTAATATTCTTTTCAAAGCTACATATCAAAAACCCACACACAATGGAAACATTCCCCCTCAAAGAGGCATCAAAGAAGAGAGAACTTGCAGACCAGGCTTTCTCAAATGAAGTCTTTTCATTGTAGCCTCAGATTTGCTCTCTGGGGATCACTGACTCAAAAACATGTAGAAGATGGTGAGGGACCCTCATACCATTTCCATTAAATGCAGTTGTTGATGGCCATTTTCCCATTTTCTTTTTCTTCTTCCCTATTCCACAGTAATGCTTGCATTCCTATAAAATGAGGCTTCCTGCAATAGGCCAGACAACACCATTCTTTTCCCAAATGCCAGTTGCTTTTCAAGTGGGTGGTGGGATAAGTAAGAACATTTGTTACTGGGAGAGTCTCCTCAAAACCCACTAAAACAAAGTATTCTGCCCCTTTTTTATGTGGGGATAGTTTTTTCTCTTTATAGTTTAATTTAATTTAATTTCTTTTAGGAGAAGAACAGTGGTCAGTTAAAAGTCACAATCACTCCATCTACACAACCAAAGTAAAACAGGAATGGAGACCTTTCCATTTCACACAGAGTTCTGTCTGACTGACTTTATACTGCGCACTTGGAAATGAACAGGGAAGGGCAGCCACTCATAAATACTTGTGTATATTTTGTTGTTGTTCTTTGTTCCAAGTGGTAACATACTGTGGTAGGTAGTCTTCTGAAATGACTCCCAGTGATCCCAGCTTCCTAGCACCCATGCCTTTGTGTAATCCTCACCCTTGTGTGTGAGCTGGACCTAATGACTTGCTTCTAATGAATAAAACATGGCAAAAGCATTGGGATATCACTTCTACAAGTAAGTTACAAAGGACCATGACCTCCATCTTGCTAGCACCCTCTCTTGTGGGCACATTCTGTTGCTATGTTTTGACCTGCTATATGGAGATATCTGTGTGGCAAAGAGTGGAGGGAAAAAAACCGCTCATGAAGAACTGAGGCCTCGGTTCAGCAACTTGCAGAAAACTGAGTCCTGTCAACAACCACGTGAGTGAGCTTAGAAACAGATCCTTCCTGGTTGAGCCTCGAAGTTACCATAGCCTGTGAGAAACCCAGAGCCTGAGGAGCAAGTTAAGTCATGCTTGGATTCTTGACCCATAGAAACTGTGAGATAACAAATGTGTTCTGTTTCAAGCTAAGTTTTCAGATAATTTGTTACAGAGCAAAAGATAATTAATTCGCATGTATTATTTTTATAAACATTATCTTTGAATAACAGACATATAGAAAAGTAGTGTGCAAATCACAAGATCACAGCTCAATGAACTTTTTTAAAGGGAACACACACAGAATTACCATCAGAATCAAGAGATAGAACATTGCTAGTATCCTAGAAGCCTCTCCTGTGTCCGTTAACTCAGTAATCTTCTTCCTAAGATGATCATCATTTTGATTCCTGTCATTATAAGGTAACTTGCCTCTTTTAAGCTTTATGTATTTGGTGTTTTTTGTTTTTTGAGACAGAGTCTCACCCTGTCACCCCAGGCTGGAGTGCAGTGGCACAATCTTGGCTTGCTGCAACCTCTGCCTCCCGGGTTCAAGTGATTCTCCTGCCTCAGTCTCCCAAGTAGCTGGGATTACAGGCACACACCTCCATGCCTGGCTAATTTTTGTATTTTTAGTAGAGACAGGATTTCTCTACTAGTGTAGTGGAATATACACTAGTAGAGCCACTAGTAGTGGCTCACTGCAGACTCTGCCTCGCGGCTTCAAGTGATCCTCCCACCTCATCTTCATGAGTAGCTGGGATTACAGGCACACACCACCACACCCAGCTAATTTTTGTATCTGTAGTAGAGACGGAGTTTCACCGTGTTGGCCAGGCTGGTCTTGAACTCCTGACCTCAAGTGATCTGCCCACCTCAGCCTCCCAAAGCGCTGGGATTATAGGCATGAGCCACTGCACCCAGCCTCAGTTTTAGTAATTTCATTATTGCAGAATTTCCATTTGGGTCTTTTTTAAAAAAATCATGTCAGAGTTCATTTCATCTGCTTTATATTCATTATCTCATTTGAATCCTTACAAATACCATATGAGAAAGGTACAATTAGTATCTATATTTTCAGAGGAGGAAAGCAGAGACTCAGAGAGATTAAATTGCCCAGTGTATACAGCAAGGAGTTGATGATACTAGGACTCAAATCCAGGAAGTCTGACTCTGAGTGGACTTTCATAGCCTTAAGCCGCGTTGCTCCTGGGAAGTGCATGGTTATGATTATAGTGGTCACTAACATCTATATAGGCTTACTGTATGTCAGACATTGTTCTAATATTACCTTATTGAATCTCTTAATGACCTAGAGATATATACTATTATTGCCATTAGACAGATGAGAACTTGAGGCTCAAAGAAGGTAAATTTTCCCTAAGGATTTTACAGCTCCTGACTTGGAATGCAAGGCGGCATTCCAGCTAATGAAGTCTGTCCCCAAAGCCCACGCCCTTAGCTACTCCAAAATACCTCCTAGCAAAATCAAAAAGACAGTGACACTTGGAATTGAGAAACATCCCCGACAAGGGAGAGAGTGAATGGCATCTCAAATCTGTTCCCTACAAAAGTAAATACAATGCTTAGAAGCAGGGAGAAATGTAATTTGGAGGGGCAGAGTAGGAAAACAATTACAAGTGTGATATAGGATAAGGAAGAAGAGAAGAGGGAAATACAAAGGACTAGATAATATCACATAAATTATAAACAAGTACATGCTGCATACAGCTTGGAAGAGGGCATTCTTTGGAATGTGATTTGCACAATCCTAATGTAGAAGACACAGCTCTCAGCAGCACAGCAAGAAGAACCAAGGCTGTTTAGTGCTGAGTCCTGGCAAGTCTTTAAGGTCAGGAGGTTCTGAACACTATGGTGGTAGTGAAGATTTGCCTGATAATTGCTAGGTTTGAAAGATAAGTATCAAGAAGGCAAAGATGTGGTCAGGATGGTCCACAGGGGTACTAATCACCAGCAGTGGGAATCTGAAAACTGGAACTAAGCATGTGGGGGTAAGCTATGTTAACTTGGGGCTGTAATTATCAAACCACTTCCCAGGTTTTCTCAAAACACAGATATACATATTTAATAAGCGTGTTAGGAGAGTTTACAAAAGACATTGTATGTGTAATAAGTGACATAAGGCAATGTCAGCAGATAGGAATGTCATTTCTATTTCTATGTTGCTGCATGCAAATATATCTCTTCTTTAATGTAACCCGGTTGAGATTCCGTAAACACTGGGGTAAGTAGCTTGTTTTTTAGTTTTCTTGAGGCAAACCACATGAAGAACCCAGGCACCAGAGTGGCATCTGGGTCCTTTCCCCATCCTGGAAATGCAGAACTGAAAATAATTTGTAGTAAAAGGATTAATAAAACAACACTTCTCTGCCTGTTAGCCCTCCTCAAAAAGGCAAAGTAGAATGTACTCTACTTCTTGTTGGTAAAGCACTCTAACATTTAGCATCCTTTATAGTAGGAAAAGGACAAATCTAAATCTTTCTGCGAAAATTGAAGCCTTTCCCCCTATTCTGAGAAGCAAAATACATGATACCAGACTGCAAGTCCACATTGAGTTCCCCTTTTAATCTTGTTCATATTCTCTTCCTTCATATCCCGCAGCACAGTTTGTATCCATATACTTACATGTGTATATATTTGTTTGTTTCTCTCTCCTCATTTATAATCTAGTGCCTGAAGGACAGGGAATGCTTGTTTTGTTCACTATTGCATATCCAGAGCATAATCTTGTGCCTAGTAGGCTGTCAACATATATTTGTTCAATAAATACATGGGAGAGAAGATAAGATCCATAATTTCAGATTTATCCTAGTTCTTTGTTTAATGCCAGGCCCGAGAGTGGGCATTTATTTAATGTCTGCCACAGCATGTTAGATGCAGTCAATAAGTCACCTTGCTCCAGAACTGGTTCCCTCCATTCCATCTCTAGTAATTGCTCAAAATAGTCATACAAAATCTCTCCCCTGGGCCAGTGAGGCCCTTGCTAGCTGCTAGTTTTTCTCTTGTCAGTCTCATGTAGTTATAATCATTTAAGCTTTTGTAATACTTTATTCATGGCTAGAATGAGCCATGTGGTACTGGATTACAGTTGGAGACATGATTATAAACTCATATTTAGCTTAATGTAGATACTGATAGATCAATATAGAAATAATTATAAATATATGTGTGTGTGTGTGTTTTAGCTTAATGTAGATACTGATAGATCAATATAGAAATAATTATAAATATATATGTGTATGTGTGTGTATATATATACAGTTAGTGTACTTACATGTATTTCCCAAGTCTGTCTGCTGAGAGGGCCTATATATCTTGGTTTTCTAATACTCTATTCTTGAATAAAATGAATCTGGGATCTTTGGAGAAATAACTGGTCCTAAGACTTGGTGAGGAAATATACAAGATGGCCTGAATCATCCTGCAGTGCCAGAAAATAAGGAAGTGCTCAAAAAAATAAGTCAGGTGTATTAGTTTGTTTCCATGCTTCTGATAAAGACATACGCAAAACTGGGAACAAAAAGAGGTTTAACTGGATTTACAGTTCCACATGGCTGGGGAAGCCTCAGAATCATGACAGTGAATGGCAGCACCAACAGAAAAATGAGGAAGAAGAGAAAACAGAAACCCCTGATAAACCCATCAGATCTCGTGAGACTTATACACTATCACAAGAATAGCATGGGAAAGACCTGCCCCCATGATTCAATTACCTCCCTCTGGGTCCCTCCCACAACATGTGGGAATTCTGGAAGATACACTTCGAGTTGAGATTTGGGTGGGGACACAGCCAAACCATATCAGCAGGTATGCCAAAGGAACACAACAGTTTACTGAAAGAGCATTCAAAGGCCAAAGATGGAATAGTGTATGGAACAAAATAAATGAAGTAGCATTGGAATCATAACACCAAATATAAAATAAATGTCCATAGACTTAGAGTCTAAATAAATGATTGAATAAATAATAAATGGGAAAGAAAAGATAAATCTGTATGGAAGAATTCCAGATCATTTGTATAGCTACTCTGCCCTCAAGGAGGTGAAACATAATGCTGCACTCTTTAAACGTGGGCTATGCTTGGTGAATTGCTTCTACAGAGTACAGTGTATAAAAAAGAAAACAGTGATTACACATTGGAGAAAGCTGGCAAACACTACCTTAGCCAGGTGATCAACATTAACATCACCAGTGATAAGTCATGTTGATAACATGCATCTTTAATGTGATATGTTGAGGATGACACTTGATCTATATGCTTTCTCCCAAAAACCTATACTCCCAATGTAATTATGAGAAAAACACCTGTCAAATCCCAAATGAGGGACATTCTATATAACACATGACCATTACTCCTCTAAATGTTGAAGGTCATCACATACATGGAAAACCTGAGGAGGAACTTAAAGAGATGTAGTGACTAAATCTAGTATATTATCCTGTATGGAATACTAGGAGAGAAAACGGAAAAACTAATGAAATCTAAATAAAGTACGGAGTTTAGTTAATAATAATGCATCAGTATCAGTCCATTAGTTGTAACAAACGCACTGTATTAGTCTGCTTTCATGCTGCTGATAAAGACATACCTGAGACTGGGCAATTTACAAAAATAAAGAGGTTTATTGGACTTGCAGTTCCACATGGCTGGAGAGACATCATAATCGTGGTGGAAGATGAAAGGCACATGTCACGTGGCAGCAGACAAGAAAAGAGATCCCGTGCAGGGAAATTCTCCTTTTTAAAACCATCAGATCTCGTGAGACTTATTCATTATAATGAGAACAGCACAGGAAAAATCCTACCCCCATGGTTCAATTAGCTGTCACTGGGTCCCTCCCACAACATGTGGGAATTCAAGATGTGATTCAGGTGGGGGACACAGCCAAACCATATCATTCAGCCCCTGGTCCCCCCCAAATCTCATGTCCTCACATTTCAAAACCAACCATGCCTTCCCAACAGTCCCCCAAAACCTTAACTCATTTCAGGATTAACTCAAAAGTTCACATTCAAAGTCTTATCCAAGACAAGGCAAGTCCTATCCACCTATGAGCCTGTAAAATCAAAAGCTAGTTAGTTACTTCCTAGATACAATGGGAGTACAGGCATTGGGTAAATAGAGTCGTTCCAAATAGAAGAAGTAGGCCAAAACAAAGGGGCTATAGGCCCCATGCAAGTCCAAAATCTGGCAGGGCAGTCAAATCTTAAAGCTACAGAATGGTCTCCTTTGACTCCATTTCTCACATCCAGGTCACATTGATGCAAGAGGTGAGTTCCCATGATCTTGGATAGCTCCACACCTGTGGCTTTGCAAAGTACAACCTCCCTCCTGGCTGCTTTCACAGGCTGGCATTGAGTGTTTGTGGCTTTTCCAGGCACACAGTGTAAGCTGTAGACAGATCTACCATCCTGGGGTCTGGAGGATAGTGTCCCTCTTTTCACAGCTCCATTAGGCAGTGCCCTAGTAGGCACTCTGTGTGGGGGCTCCCATCCCACATTTTCCTTCCACATTGTCCTAGCAGAGGTTCTCCATGAAAGCCCCACCCCTGCGGTATACTTCAGCCTAGGCATCCAGGCATTTCCATACATCTTCTGAAATCCAGGTGGAGGTTCCCAAACCCTAGTTCTTGACTTCTGTGTACTTGCAGGCTCAACACCACATGGAGGCTGCCAAGGCTTGGGGCTTGCACCCTCTGAAGACACAGCCCAAGCTATACATTGGTCCCTTTCAACTACAGCTGGCACAGCTGGGACACATGGCACCAAGTCCTTCAGATGCACACAGCATGGGGACGCTGGTCCCAGGCCACAAAACCACTTTTTCCTCCAGGCCTGTGATCGGAGGGGCTGCCGTGAAGCTCTCTGACATGCCCTGGAGACATTTTCCCAATTGTCTTGGGGATTAACATTTGACTCGTTACTTAGGCAAATTTCTGCAGCTGGCTTGAATTTCTCCTCAGAAAATGGGATTTTCTTTTCCATCGCATTGCCAGGCTGCAAATTTTCCGAACTTTTAAACACTGCTTCCCTTTTAAAACTGAATGCCTTTATCAGCACCCAAATCACATCTTGAATGCTTTGTCGTTTAGAAATTTTTTCCACCAGATATCCTAAATCATCTCTCTCAAGTTCAAAGTTCTCACAAATCTCTAGGGCAGGGGCAAAATGCCACCAGTCTCCTTGCTAAAACATAACAAGGGCCACGTTTGCTCCAGTTCCCAACAAATTCTTCATCACCATCTGAGACCACCTCAGCCTGGATTTCATTGCCCATATCATTATCAGCATTTTGGTCAAAGCCATTCAACAATTTCCTAGGGAGTTCCAAACTTTCACACACTTTTTCTGTCTTCTTCTGAGCCCTCCAATCTGTTCCAGACTCTGCCTGCTACCCAGTTCCAAAATTGCTCCCACATTTTTGGGTATCTTTTCAGCAGTGCCCCACTCTCCATACCAATTTACTATATTAGTCCATTTTCATGCTGCTGGTAAAGACATACCCAAGACTGGGCAATTTGCAAAAAGGAAGAGGTTTACTGGATTTACAGTTCCACAAAGCTGGGGAGACCTCACAATCATGACAGAAGGTGAAAGGCACATCTTGCATGGCAGCAGACAAAAAAGAGAGCTTGTGTAGGGAAATTCCCCTTTTTAAAACCATCAGATCTCATGAGACTTATTCACTGTCTTGAGAACAGCACAGGAAAGACCTGCCCCCATGATTCAATTACCTGTTACGGGGTCCCTCCTACAACATGTAGGAATTCAAGATAAGATTTGGGTGAGGACACAGCCAAACCATATCATGGACCATGATATAAGATGTTAATAATAGAGGAAATTGGATGTCGGGTATACAGAAATTTTCTATCTTTGAAACTTTTTTGTAAAATCTAAATTATTCTAAAATAAAATGGTTTTGAAAATTGTAAAAAAAAAATTTAACCAAAAAACTCACAAAAAATCAGCAAAACAAAACAACAAACAAACCTCCATTTGCCACATCTTACCCCATTTGAAACTGTTAAAAAGTCATGGATCCCAGCGTAAATTCAGGTCTGTCTAGAGCTCATGGGCCATTCTTTCTCTACTTAAGCACTTGTGATTCAAATGAACAAGGTGAAATGAAGACCAATCACAAAACAGACACAGAAACATGCCTCCCACCACACAGACATCTCCTCAAGATCATAATTATTTTTAATCCTGACATTGACTCATTATCAAGTTTAAACCCCACAGCAGCTCTGTGAGTAAAGTATTTCTATTCTCATTTTCTGGATGAGGTTGCTCGCAAACAAAGCAGGTGAACTGGGATTAGCACAAAAGCTGATATTGTTTAGTTCACTCAAAAAGATGGATTGAGTTTATTGAGAACTGAGAAGAGTCCAAGGTGCTGATGTGGGTTCAGGGAACATAACAATCAATAAAATGAAATAAATAAGATAACTGTTGTAGAAGGTAAAAATAAAATAAAACATGCTCCTACCCTTATGGAGTTTCCATTCCAATGGAGGAGATGGGAAAAAAAGACAAAATATTATCACTAATTTATTAGATAATATCGATCATATGTATAAACTAGGATTTCCAGTTTCTGATTCAGCATTTAAGGAGTTTGGAAGTCACCTCTCTTTCCTAACAACAAGTAAAAGTACTGAACAAACTGAAAAATCAACAACTCTTCTAAGATCCTTGAAAGGTATGAGATCACAGGGAAAACTTCTGTCCCTGAAATTGAAGAGACAGACAGGCAGATACAGAGAATTACAACTTACTGGAGCGGAAACCCCAAAACAGAATCCCACTTCTGAGGGCACCAGTACCAAGGTAGGAAAACCTGAACTGTGATTTAGAAGGTGTGGAAGGCTTAGTGTGGATAAGTCTGTGAGTTAAAACACTCCAAGACCCCAGAAACTTTTGTAAGTTTTATATCTTGGAGCTCTACTAGGTTCTTACAGTAAAGATTCAAACAAACAAACAAACAAAACACAAAACAAACAAACAAACAAAAACTCCTGTGTTTATGGCAGGGAGAGAGGGGAAGAAACCATTGTTAAATGTTCTAGTGCACTCTGTTCTTCCTGTCCTCAAGAGAAACTATTTTACCAGACCCTAAACTGCTGGGATTTTACCAGTGACTAACCAACCCGGGAAAGAAAATAACTAAGTCCAGCCCATTTCAGCCACCCTCTAAGGCCCAGAAAGAGGAAAAAAAAAAAAAAAAAAAAAAAAAAAAAAAAAAAAAAACTGAGAGGTACTTATTAAGTTCACAGCCAAGGGGCAGAGGCCCACTAAAAAGACTAATATTTAATGATAGGACTGTAGAAGACTTACCCTCCTCCTACATCTCACCATCACATTACTGAAGGTCTATGTATAACATTTCCTTTCACCTAGTATTATACATCATACCTGACTTTCAACAAAACAATTACAAGTCATATCAAAAGGCAAAAACAGTTGGAAGAAACTGAAGCATCAGAACCAGACTCAGATATGGCAGGCACATTGGTATTATCAGACTGCAAGTTTAAAACAACGACGGATAATATGCAAAGGGTCCTAGTGGAAATAAGGAGATAACATGCTAGAACAGATACATAATATAAACAGAGGGATGGAAAATTTAAGAAAGAATCAAAAAGAAGCACTAGAGATGTGCACACATGCTGTAACAGAAATGGAGAATGTCTTTCATAGGTTTATTAACAAATTAGACATAACTGAGAAAATAATCTCTGAACTTGAGGATAAGTCAACAGGAACTTCAAAACTGAAAAGCAAAAAGAAGAAAAAAGACTAAGAAAAGGAAACAGAATATTCAAGAACTGTGGGACAACTACGAAAGTTATCATATATGTGTAATGTGAATAACGGAAAGAGAAGAAAGAGATAAAAGAACAGAAGCAACATTTGAAGGAATAATGACAGAATCTCCCCCAAATTACTGTCAGACACTGCTTTGGTTTGAATGTCTGATCCCTCCAAAAGTTGTGTTGAAATTTAATTGCCAATATAATGGTATTGACAGGTAGGACCTTTATTTGGTGTTAATTATTTATTAATTACCCTCCCATGAGGGTTTAACATCTTAATAAAACATCTTATAAAAGGATTTTTGCCGGTGGGCTTTCTCTCTTGGCTCTTCTGCCCTTCTGCTATGTGAAGAACAGTGTTTCTTTCTTCCAGAAGATGCAGGGTTTAAGGTGCCATCTTAGGAGTGGAGACCAGCCCCTCAACAGATGCAAAACCTGCTGGCACTTTGATAGTGGATTTCCTCACCTCCACGACTGTGAACCAATAAATTTCTGTTTATTATAAATTGCCAAGTCTATAGTATGCTGTTTTAGCATCACCGACTAAGATGGATAAACCACAGATCTAGGAAGCTCAGAGAACAACAAGCAGGATAAATGTCAAAAGACCTACACATCCTCATCCTCAAATGGCAGAAAATCAAAGACAGAGAAAAAACTTGAAAGAAGTCAGAGTTGGAGAAAAATACCTACTTATTGAGGAGCAAAGATAAGAATTACATCCTATACAAGCAAGAAATAAATCATGCAAACAAGAAAATAATGGAGTGAAATATTTAGTGCTGAGAGAAAAAAACCCACCAATCTAGAATTCTGTTATCTTGTAAAATTATCTTTCAAAGTAAAAGAGAAATAAATACCTTCTCAGACAAACAAACACTGAGGGAATTTGTTGCCAGTAGTTCTGTCTCAAAAAAAATTTTTTTTTAAATTATTTACAGAAAAAGAAATTAATATAGGTCAGAAACTCACAACTATATAAAGAAAGGAATAACATTATAAGCAGTATAAAAGAAAGAAGTGAAGGGAAGAAACTTTTATTTTTCTTAATTGGTCTAATAGATGATATTTTGTTCAAAATAATAGCAGCAATGTATTCAATTACGTATGCTTATGTATAAGTGAAATAAATGACAGCAATGATATAAATGACTAGAGGGAAGAATTAGGAATATTTTGTTAGTATAAGTACTTGCAACACCCATGAAGTGGCATATTATTTAAAGTGGATCTTAATTAATTGTAAATGTTGATTGCAAACTTTAGGGCAGCCACTAAAACCAGGAAATAAAAGAGAAACTTATAGTTAAGGCAAAAGACCCAGAATAGACCCCCCAAATTGAACACAACATTGAAGAACAAAGTCAGAGGACTGATACTACTTGACTTTAAGACTTATTATAAAGCTACAGTAATCAAGAAAGTGTGGGGTGGGCACGGTGACTCAAGCCTGTAATCCCAGCACTTTGGGAGGCCGAGGTGGGTGGATCACGAGGTCAGGAGATCGAGACCACACTGGCTAACACTAGTTGGTGGGATTGTAAACTAGTTCAACCATTATGGAAAACAGTATGGCGATTCCTCAAGGATCTAGAACTAGATGTACCATATGACCCAGTCATCCCATTACTGGGTATATACCCAAAGAATTATAAATCATGCTGCTATAAAGACACATGCACACGTATGTGTATTACGGCACTATTCACAATAGCAAAGACTTGGAATCAACCCAAATGTCCATCAGTGACAGACTGGATTAAGAAAATGTGGCACATATACACCATGGAATACTATGCAGCCATAAAAAAGGATGAGTTTGTGTCCTTTGTAGGGACATGGATGCAGCTGGAAACCATCATTCT
>NW_016825415.1:304515-419004 GCF_001698545.2 Rhinopithecus bieti | reverse complement strand
GAGGGATTGCATTGGGAGTTATACCTGATGTAAATGACGAGTTGATGGGTGCTGACGAGTTGATGGGTGCAGCACACCAACATGGCACAAGTATACATATGTAACAAACCTGCATGTTATGCACATGTACCCTAGAACTTAAAGTATAATAATAATAAACTCAAGCCTGTGATCCCAGCACTTTGGGAGGCCGAGGCGGGTGGATCACGAGGTCAGGAGATAGAGACCACACTGGCTAACACCTTGAAACCCCGCCTCTACTGAAAAATACAAAAAACTAGCTGGGCGAGGTGGCGGGCGCCTGTAGTCCCAGCTACTCGGGAGGCTGAGGCAGGAGAATGGCTTAACCCCGGAAGGCGGAGCTTGCAGTGAGCCGAGATCCAGCCACTGCACTCCAGCCTGGGCGACAGAGCGAGACTCCATCTCAAAAAAAAAAAAAAAAAAAGAAAAGTGTGGTATTGGGGAAAGAATAAATGAATCAATCAAGGAACAGAAGAGAGAGCTTAGAAATAAACTCATATAAATATAGTCAACTAATCTTTGACAAAGATCAGTTTGCCCTTTAAGCAAAGTCAATATGATGGAGCCAAGATAGTCTTTTCAAAATGATGCTGGAACAACTGGATATCTATATGTAATAAAATGAAGACTAGACACAGATTTTACATCTTTCACAAAATTAGCTTAAAATTTATTATAAACTTAAGTGTAAAATGCAAAACTATAAAACTCCTAGAAGATACTGTAGGAGAAAATCTAGACGTCCTTGGGCATGGTGATGACCTTTTAGATAAAACACCAGTGGCATAATCCATTAAAGAAATAATCAAGAAGCTTGACTTTATGAAATTTAAAACTGCTCTGTTAAAGACTCTGTTGAGAAACTAAAAAGATAGGTCACAGACTGGGAGAAAATATTTGCAGAAGACATATCTGATAAAGGACTTTCCAAAATATACAAAGAACAGCTAAAATTTACAGTTTAAAAAATGAAAAATCTGATTTAAAAATAGGAAAGGATTTAAACAGACAACTCAGCAAAAGACGTATACAGATGGTAAATAAGCATATGGAAAATTGCTCCACATAATATGTTATTAGAGAAATTTAAAATGACAAGGAGACATTAGAATGGCCAAAATCCAGAAAACTGATGATAAGGTTTGGATCTGTGTCCCCACCCAAATCTCTTGTTGAATTGTAATCCCCAATGCTGGAGGTGGGCCCTGGTGGGAGGCAATTGGATCATGAGGGTGGTTTCTCATGGTTAACACCATACCCCCTAGGTGCCATATAGTGTCTGAGTTCTCATGAGATCTGGTTATTTAAAAGGGTGTAGCACCTCCCCACCTCACTCTCACTCCTGCTCTGGATGTGTAAGATAAGCCTGCTTTCCCTTTGCTATCTGCCATGATTGTCTAAGTTTCCTGAGGCCACCCCAGAAGCCAAGCAGATGCCAGCATCATGCTTCCTGTACAGCCTGCAGAACCATGAGTCAATTAAACCTCTTTTCCTTCTGAATTACCCTGACTCAAGTATTTCTTTAGAGTGGTGCAGGAACAGACTAATACAACTGACAATACCAAATACTAGTAAGAATGTGGAAAAATAGGAATTTCATTCATTGCTACTAGGAATGCAATATAGTACAGCTACTTCGGAACACAGTTTGGTAGTTGATATAGTTTGACTGTGTCCCCATCCAAATCTCAACTTGAATTGTATCTCCCAGAAATTCTCATGTGTTGTGGGAGGGACCCAGGGGGAGGTAATTGAATCACAGGGGCTGGTCTTTCCCATGCTAGTCTCCTGATAGTGAATGTCTTATGAGATCTGATGGGTTTATCAGGGGTTTCCACTTTTTCTTCTTCCTCATATTCTCTTGCTGCCACCATATAAGAAGTGCCTTTTGCCTCCTGCCATGATTCTGAGGCCTCCCCAGTCATGTGGAACTGTAGGTCCAGTTAAAACTCTTTTTCTTCCTAGTCTTGGGTACGTCTTCATAGCAGCGTGAAAACAGACTAACAGAGTAAACTGATACCAGTAGAGTGGGGAGTTGCTGAAAAGATAACCAAAAATGTGGAAGCGACTTTGGAACTGGGTAACAGGAAGATGTTGGAAGAGGTTGGAGGGCTCAGAAGACAGGAAAATGTGGGAAAGTTTGGAACCCCTAGAGACTTGTTAAATGGCTTTGACGAAAATGCTGATAGTGATAGGTCCAGGCTGAGGTGGTCTCAGGTGGAGATGAGGAACTTGTTGAGAATTGGAGCAAAGGGGACCCTTGTTATGTTTCACCAAAGAGAGTGGTGGCATTGTGCCCCTGTCCTAGAGATTTGTGGAACTTTGAACTTGAGAGAGATGATTTAGGGTACCTGGCAGAAGAAACTTCTAAGCAGCAAAGCATTCAAAAGGTGACTTGTGTGCTGTTAAAAGCATTCCATTTTAAAAGGGAAACAGAGCATAAAAGTTCAGAAAGCGAGCAGCCCAATGATGCAGTAGAAAAGAAAAACCCATTTTTTGAGGAAAAATTCAAGCTGGCTGCAGAAATTTGCATAAGTAACGAGGAGTCTAATGTTAATCCCCAGGACCATGGGAAAAATGTCTCCAGGTCATGTCAGAGACCTTCATGGCAGCCCCTCTCATCACAGGCCTGGAGGTCCAGGAGGAACAAGTGGTTTTGCGGGCTGGGCCCAGGGTCCCCAGGCTGTGTGCGGCCAAGGGATTTGGTGCTCTGTGTCCCAGCCACTCCAACCATGGCTGAAAGGGGCCAACATAGAGCTTTGGCTGTGGCTTCAGAGGGTGGAAACCCTAAGCCATGGCTTGCAGCTTGGAGGTTTGGGAACCTCCACCTAGATTTCAGAAGATGTATGGAAATGCCTGGATGCCCAGGCAAAAGTTTGCTGCAGGGGCAGGACCCTCATGGAGAATCTCTGCTAGGGAAGTTCAGAAGGGTAGTGTGGGATTGGAGCCCCTACACAGAGTCTCTGCTGGGGCCCTGCCAAGTGGAATTGTGAGAAGAGGGCCATCATCCTCCAGACCCCAGAATGGAGGATCCACCTACAGCTTGTACCATGTGCCTGGAAAGCAGCAGACACTCAACACCAGCCCATGAAAGAAGCCAGGAGGGAGGCTGTACCCTGCAAAGCCACAGGTGTGGAGCTGATCAAGACCATGGGAACCCATGTCTTGCATCAGCATGATCTGGATGTGAGGCCTGAAATCAAAGGAGATCATTTTGAAGTTTTAAAATTTAACCACCCTGCTGGATTTTGGACTTACATGGGGCCTGTAGCCCCTTTGTTTTGGCCAATTTCTCTCATTTGGAATGGCTGTATTCACCCAATACCTGTATCCTTGCTGTATGTAGCAAGTAACTAACTTGCTTTTGATTTTACAGGCTCATAGGTGGAAGGGACTGGCCTTGTCTCAGATAAGATTTTGGACTGTGGACTTTTGGGTTAATGCTGAAATGAGTTAAGACTTTGCAGGATTGTTGGGAATGCATGATTGGTTTTTGTGTGTGAGGACATAAGATTTGGAGGGGCCAGGGGTGGAATGATATGATTTGGCTGTGTCCCCACTCAAATCTCAACTTGAATTGTATCTCCCAGAATTCCCATGTGTTGTGGGAGGGACCCAGGGGGAGGTAAATGAATCATGGGGGCCAGTCTTTCTCTTGCTATTCTCGTGATAATGAATAAGTCTCATGAGATCTAATGGGTTTATCATGGGTTTCTGTAATATGGTAGTTTCTAACAAAGCTAAACATGCTCCTACTATATAATATAGCAATTGTGCTTCTTGGTATTTATCCAAAGGAGTTGAAACTTATGCCCACACAAAAACCTTCACAAAGATGCTTGTGGCCCCTTTATTCATAATTGCCAAAACTTGGAAGCAACTAGTATGTCCTTCAGTAGGCAAATGGATAAATCAAGTGTAGTTCATCCAAGCAATAGAATATTATTACATTGAAAGTACTGAAAACTGTGCATCTGTTATTAAATAATTCATATGTACAAAATAATATATAATGTAAATGTGGAGTATATGGTATTCTGTTTTAAATGCCACATCTTAAATGTGGGGTATAGACCAACTAATGAATGATATGTATAAAAATAATATTTAATAACTTTTGAATGTTTGTTAACATGCCAAGTATCATGCTAGGCATTTTACCTACATTCTCTCATTTAACTTTCTTTGTCACTTATGCGATGGGCATTATAATTATCCTCTAGTTTACACATGAAGAGACCAGGTCTCTGAAAAGTTAAGTAACTTACAAATAGCCACCTAACTAATAAGAGATGGAGCCGAGATTCAAATCTAGGCAGACAGACCTTAAGGCTTGCTCCCTTATCACTTCCCTATGGAACCTAGAATGGTGTTCTCTGAAGATCAGACGAAGAAATAGGAAGTGACTAACTCAAGGACAAGCTGACTTGAGGATGATGATTACTGTACCCAAAGACTGAAAGACCTCCCAGGTGAAAAAGGATTACACTTGGGCCCAAAGAATGATGTATGAAAGCCATACAAAAGCAAATTTTGCCTAAGTAAAACAGATGATTTTCTTTTTTCTTTTTTTTTTTTTGAGGCACAGAGTCTCACTCTGTCACTGGGGCTGGAGTGCAGTGGCCGGATCTCAGCTCACTGCAAGCTCCGCCTCCCGGGTTTACGCCATTCTCCTGCCTCAGCCTCCCGAGTAGCTGGGACTACAGGCGCCCGCCACTTCGCCCAGCTAGTTTTGTATTTTAGTAGAGACGGGGTTTCACCGTGTTAGCCAGGATGGTCTCGATCTCCTGACCTCGTGATCCGCCCGTCTCGGCCTCCCAAAGTGCTGGGATTACAGGCTTGAGCCACCGCGCCCGGCCAACAGATGATTTTCTAACAAAGAAGGTGGCAAAATAATAAATGCATAGTCTGATGTATGTTCTTTGCTTTTTTTTTTTTTTTTTTTTTTAACCTTTTGGGTCAATGAGGTAGGGTCCATGGACTAGATGAACTTCCTTTCAGTCCTGAGGTTCTAGGACCTGTTCTCATCTTTGTGAAACTTATCCAAACACTCTTGCTTTTGCTAAATGGAATACATAGTACATAGTGTTGTCTTCTCATAAAACTAGAACCTTATAACTATTTTAGTGTTTCTCATACCACCGTGTAAGAATTGGCACTTCTATTTGGTGAACTACTTGAGGACACAAGCTCTGCCTTATCTGACTTTTCTTCAACATTTTTGTGCTAAAACATGTAGAATGTTTTTAGTAACCTATTAGAACTGAATTTTAGCTTCTTTTTAAAGAAGTTCTTTTGTAACACCTATTGGTAGATCTCAATCACCAACATGCTAAGGGAGAACATCCTGTCACAGGCATAGAAACTGTGGTGTTTATTTCATGGAAATGTAATGAGAAGAACATGAGAAAGTTTGAGAACTAAAAAGGGAAAATCATCATGACCACATAAGGACTGGTATAGTCATAGCTATTAAATATTTCCCCAAAATGTTAACTCACTGTAGTTCTAAAAACAAATGGGCATAATTCTGTGCCAACACCACAGAACTTCTTCAAGGAATTGAAGAAAATGCTAATTATCAGCAGTCCAATTATTTTAATCTAAAGCTTCTTGTTGGCACAGAAGATTCAACAAAAGAAGCTTTGCCATATTAGTGCTTATATTCCTGCTGGTGACTGTGTTATATTCTTTGCTCGTGGTGTATTTTTCACATGGGGCCTAAAACAGAACAATTTTATCTCATATTTTAAAGCATGGAATGTAAGTGAATCAATAGTAATTGAACCATCCACCAGTTATACTAGCTACCAGTTAGTTACAGAATTTAATCATTTAATTAAAGTACCTATTTTCAGGTTACTGAATATGTAGTTAAGCAACACATTTACTGTAATTATTGTTCACTGCTGAACATTCCTTGCTATTGAAACATGGTTGCTAACATCCACTTGGAAGATGGCTACAAGTTGACTCTCTGGGTGGAGGAAAAGGGGGTTGCTGAATGTCTGAAACCCATTTTATATCCACAGATATTTCTCTACAGAAATTGTTTTTGTGTGAAAATGGTAACCCTGACTTTAGTACTTAGTATCTCACAGAAATATTTTATCTTCACCTCATGGATTTACATGGCAGTTGTACAACTGAGTTGCCCAAATTGCTGAATTTGTGTAAAGCTGTGTTGAATCTACTTCTCTTGAGAATTAAGAAATGTAGTATGCAAACCTCCCCCCCCCCAAAAAAAAAGAATTACAGTATACAGTGCTTCTGTATCTTGGAAATTAGTGTTTCATAAAACACTCTATTTCTATTACACATATTCTCACATGTAACATAAAGTCCAGAGGACGATGGGGCTTCAGGGCCAGTTGATATTTTGGGGAAACATTTAATAGCTACAACTATACCAGTCCTTACGTGACTCAACAAGATCCCCTGAGACCAAGGGTTTTCCCATATCTTCACTCTGATATCCACAGCATTGGCAACATCATGAGGCTGGCTTTCCTCAAGGTCATGAGTTGCCCATCAGTAGCAACTGGGGCCAATATGTTCCCATTTGTACTCAGCAGGAATAAGAGAAACTTGGTTCTATTTCCCAGGAAGTTTCGGTAAGCCTTATCTGGTGTTTCACTGGCTCAAACTGACTTAGATTTGCCCATCCCCAAACGAATCACTGGCAAGGGGATGGGATAATAAGACCGGTCAGCCTGTATGCTCTATACACACTTTGGAAACAGAGGACTTCATTCATTATTTTTCAATCCTTCATCTCTTTCAAAGGATATTTACAGAGAACTCTGCTCCAGGCACAGTAAGTCTGTCCCTCCACCTACCTCAGAAAGCTCACCATCTGGCAGAAAACAAAGATAACACTGCACCATAATTAGTATGCAAAAGGCAGTGCGGGGTCCAGATGTGGAGGGTCTAATGAGGACCCCATAGTGTCACAGAATCCTTGGGGTGTTGCTTTTTCTGCCAGACACCTCTGTGGCACCTAGTGCCTTTGCCTGAGTTTTGCTTGGGACCACTGGGCTCATTCTGCCCACTCGGCCTGGTAGGCTGTGCTCGGCTCATGCTACTGGCCTGGATCCCATGCCTGTCAAGGGTGAGCCATATGCAGAGTGGCAAGGGGTATGTGAGTGAGTAAGCATGGGGTCTGCCCACTGCACGCAGCCAGGCACACTGGATGTGGCAGGGCAGGCAACTCCAGGTGCCAGCCTGGGCACCAGTTCCCTCTGAGGCTGTGACTGGACCAGGTGTACCAAAAACAGCTTCCACATTGCCACCAGGGAATGCAGTGGTGCCCAGAATCTTGGAGATGCCAGGAACTGCAAAGCCCCAAAGAGGGTGTAATTGCCCTGGCCTAGGGAGATCCTAAGTCTGGGCTCCCTGAAGGGCTGCAGCTCTTCTCTCCTTCTCTCTTCTATCCTTCTCGTCACCTGCAGCATGGCGAGCAAGGGGCGTGTTTCAGCCCTGTTTGTGTTACAGCTCTTTCAACCCCACCATCTAGCAGGTCCTGAGTTCTTGTCCCGTGTCCAGGAAGAATGAGGTACAGAGACAAGTGGAAGGTAAGCAAAGTGAAGAGGTGCTTTATTAAGCGACAAAACAGCCCAGAGGAGACACAAAGTGGGTAGCTCCTCCTTGCAGGCAGGTCAGCTCAATGAAGTGTCCATTTCTCAGCAGAGAGGAGACCCCCAGTGGGTAGCTGCTCTCTGCAGGGAGGTTGTCCCATCGTCTGCCTGAGTCTGGCTGAGTCTAGCGTTTTTACATGCTTCAGAGGGGAATAAGTGTGTGCTGATTGATCCATAGGCAGACATGGGCAGGCCTGGAAATATCACCATAAGTTCTCTCTCTGGTACACAGAACTGGCAGCCTGGCCTCCAGGCCTCAGGCCATCCCTGACCTGAAGGTGGGGTTCCACTGGGTACCCACCCCTTTCTGCACAGAAGCCTGTCTGCCTCCTGGCTCTGTTATCCTGTCATCCATGATGTCCATGGTGTCATGGTGCTCAGGCTGTTCATGGTGAGGGGTGCCTGCAGGCCCTTGCTGAGCCACCCTTAGCTCCCCCTTGGCCTCTCTCCAGTGCTCATCAGCACTCAAAGTCTAGAAAGGGCTGAAGTGGATGGGGGCTGGCTTGTCAGCATTGCGCTGAACTTGTGCACACCCAACTGGGTTGTGATAGTGCCCAGGTTCAGCCACAACTTCACTCTGAAATCAGAGTAGGCTCCAGGAGTAGGGAACAATGAGGCAGTGGGAGCAGGCACTTTTGAGTCTGCAGGGGGCTTTCCAGGCCCCCAAGAATGCAGAGATGCCTGGGTCAGCAGCCTTGGCTGGGTGGCTGCAGCTGTGTCTGGGA
This sequence comes from Rhinopithecus bieti, assembly GCF_001698545.2. Lineage (NCBI taxonomy): Eukaryota > Metazoa > Chordata > Mammalia > Primates > Cercopithecidae > Rhinopithecus > Rhinopithecus bieti. Next base: position 410,621 of record NW_016825415.1, on the reverse strand, counting down.
GAGTGAGGCTCCTGCCACTCCAACTTGGAAGAGAGTGGGGCTTCCTTTTGTTCCCAGCTCCTGTTGGCTTCATAGGTCCAGATGTGCCACCACTGCCATCAGTAGGGAGGGGCCTGTAACTCGGCCTGGAAGAGAGGAACAAATGGGACAGTCTTTCAAGTAGAAGTTATATTTTGGCTGTCTTGGGGAAAACACACAATTAGATGAAAGGATATAAAAAGAGAAGATCTTGAGAAAGAGCACTATAGGAGTAGGATTAAGAATAGATAATGCAGGCCAGGTATGGTGGCTCATGCCTGTAACACCAGCACTTTGGGAGGCTGGATCACGAGGTAAGGAGTTCAAGACCATCCTGGCCAAGATGGTAAAACCCCATCTCTGCTAAAAATACAAAAAATTAGCCAGGAGTAGTGGGGGGCACCTGTAATCCCAGCTACTCAGGAGCCCGAGGCAGAGAATTGCTTGAACCTGGGAGGCAGAGGTTGCAGTGAGCCAAGATTGCACCACTACACTGCAGCTTGGGCGACAGAGTGAGACTCCATCTCAAAACAAAACAAAACAGAAAAAAACACCACGTGTTCTCACTTATAGTTGGGAGTTGAACAATGAGAACACATGGACACAGGGTGGGGAACATCACACTAGGGCCTGTTGGGGGGTGGGGGGTTGAGGGAGGGATAGCATTAGGAAAAGTCCCTAATGTAGATGACGAGTTGATGGGTGCAGCCAACCAACGTGGCACACGTATACCTATGTAACAAACCTGCACTTTGTACACAGGTACCCTAGCACTTAAAGTATAATAATAAAAAAATAAAGAGTAGACAATGCAGTTCTGAGGAGACCACAAAGAAAGACTGTTTCAAGAAAAAAGTGCAGCGACTAATGCAGCAGAAGGATAAATGAGAAGAATGGCAGTGACAACTCATCAAATGTCCAGCTCAATACATGCAAACCTCTCAACAGAGCACGAGCCTGAGGCTCAAGTAATTTCCCAAAGATGAGGGCAATTAGCAAGGAATTACATCAGGATTTGAGCCCCAGGGATGGCTGGCTCCACAATACGCTCTTAAAATATTACTCTGCCTTCTAGTGAGAATGAGGATTGAAAATGGTGAGTGTATTTTGAAAATAGGAAATGCAGTGTCATTAAAGGAGGTTAAAAGCAGACGAAGTAGGGAAGACATTACTGCAGACAACTGGGTTGAGGATCTAGAACAGTGATGAAGAGAGGAAGGCATTGCTCAATGACACTAGCTCTGTTGCCATTCTGTCTTTCACTAATAGGTAAAGTTTTCTTAGCAGTTATTTCTGAGGGTCTTTTTTCTTTTCTTGTGCAAGTTTCACACTTTCCCTGCAACTCTTCTGCTAATGCCAGGCCTGCTTATTTCTTCTTTAATGATATCCTGTTCAGACAGTCTGTCCTTGCTCTAACCACAAGCATCCTTACATTCACACACCTACTTGTCAAGCCTTTGCTCCTGGTTGTTTCACTCTATGAACATTTTGAGAGACAGTCAACAAACTAGCAGGGGACATCAGTCACTGAACTCAGTACGTGAGGCTTCTAGTCCAGTAGATTACAATTCTGGCTGTACATTTAAATCAGCCAGGAGCCATTTTTAAAAATGTAGATTCCTGATTACCACTTCAGACCTCCTAAATGGGAATCTCTGAGGATTGAACCCAGGTAGCCCTATTTTTTTTTTTTTTTTAAGTTACCCAGGTGAGCCCATGCAGTCAGCCTAGCACATGTCCAGAGCCAGATACTGGGATCTACAGCTCTAGCTTCTAACCCACTCTTCTATTATTTAGACTCTGCTGTGTTCTGGGCTTTGAGAGCAAAGCAGCATCACCCTTGATGGTGGATGTTTTACTACTGTATCTCTCTTGCTTGCAGAGTTGTCTTGCTTGCAAAATGTCTGGGGACATTTTGGGAAATGATCCTAGGTTGACCTTGCATTTACCACAATTTTAAAATCACATCATAATTATATCCTATCTGTCTCCTACACTTCCCTTGTTTGGAGCCCAAATCTCTTCTCACTAAGTCGTTCACTATTTTGTCTTAATCCAAAAAGGGGCAGTGTTCTATACTGGCTTATTCTTAAGAGTTGTTTAAAGCCAAAGTCAGGTATTCTTGCCTTTATTCCTTTAATTTTTTACCATCTTTTTTGTGTTCCAATTACACATTCTTGGCCCCACTGGGTGTCATGACCTACTCTTTGTCAGTAAATTCATCTTTTCTTCAGTTGAGCTAACTGTTGCCTATATCATATGTATTGGGATACAGGTTGGGGTCTGAGGTATAAGGTATAAGGAAGGTATAAGAGTGAACAGTGAGGCTGGGCACGGTGGCTCACGCCTGTAATCCCAACCCTTTGGGAGGCTGAGATGAGTGGGTCATAAGGTCAGGAGTTTGAGACCAGCCTGACCAACATGGTGAAACCCCATCTCTACTAAAAATACAAAAATTAGCCTGGCGTGGTGACATGTGCCTATAATCCCAGCTACTCAGGAGGCTGAGGCAGGAGAATCGCTTGAAAAAAGAGTGAACATTGAGATGGTGGAAAACTAGTAGGTGAGGATGGGAAGCAAAATTACCGCATGCCCCTAGGGAGCCTGGAACTTTTCATCACTTTCTAATGAGAGTTCCTAGTTCATGAAAACAAGGCATTGAGAGTGAAGGATTGGGTGTCTCCCTGTAAGTCTCCAGGGTGGGGAATCAGAGCCTGTGGTGGTTTCCTAGGGAGGCGGGGAAGCTGACCTGGGGACTTGGAAGCCTTTGCTGTCATTGGCATTTGTGGGGAATGGAGTCTAGACCAAATTCTGTGACTTCTGGGGCTCTAAAAGGGCATGACACAAGATCAGGGAGTGCTAGAAAACCCAAATTCCAATTCCCTGTGAATGGGGTACTGGGTGAGGTTATCATTTGTGAACATATTGTGTGTTGAGAGGGTAAGATGGTAGGCAGGGCCAGGATCTGAGAGAAACAAGAGAACGGATGAAAGGGAAGGGATGGACATCTTATGGAGGAGTCAGCAGGGCATAGGAAGAGTCAGGAAGACCCCAAGGACTCAGAGGATCTTTCATTCTTGAACTCTCTAGTCAGTGCTTAGTGTTCATGAAAAAGATGGTTGATTAGACCTTGTTCAGTTATGCTACTACTAATTCCTAATTCCAAATTTCTTTTTCAATAATCATGATTTCTATCTTCCTTTTTTAAGTTTCAGGAGAATCTTACATAAGCCATTTTTAGGGGAAAAAAATACTATAAAACAGGGATCCCCAACTCCTGGGCCACAGAAGAGTACTGTTAGGAACTGGGCCACACAGCAGGAGGTGAGCAAGCATTATTTCCTGAGCTCCACCTCCTGCCAGATCAGCCAGTTTCTCATAGGAGTGTGAACCCTATTGTGAGCTGATCTAGCACATGATAATTGTGAGCTGGGCATGTGAGGGATCTAGGTTGTGCATGCCCTATGAGAATCTAATGATAAATGTAATGCACTTGAATCAACATCAAACCATCCCTCCCTCCCCCTGTCCATGGAAAAAATGTCTTCCATGAAAGTGGTCCTGGGTGCCAAAAAGGTTGGAGACCACTGCTATAGAACATTTATTTGCCTTTTCCATGTTTGCATTTTATCTATTATTTCTTTATGGAAACTCCTTGGTGACAACTTCATAGCAAATGTCATGTTGCTTTATTTTCACTTCTTCTGCAATTATTTTTTCACCCTCCTGATTTAACAGAATACTAATTTCAATGTAGAAATGTTTAGTGTTAATTCAACCAAAAGAATATTAATAAAAAGTGATGGTATTTACTTGATAATGGAAAATGATTATCATGTGCTAGATCAGCATTTATACACAGTACATTATTTAAAAATGTATTCCCAATCTTCCACCTCCAAACTCATGGGACCAGAAGGTTGAAATGATCCTTGGCTTCAGCATGTCAGTTGTCCAAAAGTCAAATAAGATGTGTTTGAAAAACTGAGAAATTAAATACCTAAAATGAAAATGTTTCTGCTTTTCTGTTGATAAAATGCTTTGATTCCTTCAAGTGGACAGGGAAAGGGAATTCCTATATCCCTTACTGTAATGTCTCTAATTTGTTAAGAACATTGTAGAAAGGCCCTCGCCAGATGCCAGCCCCTCAGTCTTGGACTTCCCAGCCTCCAGAACTGTGAGGAAATTTATTTTCTTTATTAATTCTGTTATGTATTCTTTATGTATTCTGTGACAGCAGCACAGAAAGGATGAAGACATGAGGCTTTGAATCAATTTGGCAGTTGTAGGAACAGAAGAGAAGATAAACTCAGTAGTCTTTTCAAATGCTTTGAAAAAGACTTCATATAAAGTAGTATTGAGCTAAAAAATGACTCCATGACTGGGGCATGAGAAAGAGTAGGACAATTACAAATTCTTTTGTTTTATTCAGGTTTGAATTGAGATAATGATACAATGATAAAATCCTACCTACCCTTCAAGGTATAGCTCAAATTCTGTCTCCCTCTCAAGCTACCTATGGTTACCTCAGCCATGGGTGATTTCACCCTTGTATAGCCCAGCTCCACGAAACTTCAGACTCCTAAGCTCCTGCTCTACAGCACAGTGCCTTGTAGTATCTCTACAAGTTGATATGCTTTCCCTCCTCCACTAAAGTATAAGTGCCTCAGGGCTGGTTATGTCCTTGTGTAGTGTTGAGTGGCGGTTAAAACATGAGCTCTGGAGTCAGATTATCTGGACTTGTATTCCAGAAAACCCCTTAATAGATTTATGTCCTTGGTAAGTTGGCCAATCCAAGTCTCAGTTTTCTCACCTGTAAGTTGAAATAATCTAATAACAACCATCATATCTACTTCATAGTGTGGGATTGTGAGGAATAAAGTGAGAAATGCATATAAAACACTTACTATAGTGATTAGTAGTCACTCAGTGAATCTTCTCTATGATTATTACTCTTTGTAAATCCAACAATACTTAACACCATGCACTAAAATAGTGAATGCCTAAGCAAACACTTCTTGAATAAATTGTATACATAAATGAATTAATGTCACCAAGGCTCCTCAGAGACTGTTACATGGGACAAGACTCAGGGTCTCGAGAACAAAGGATGGAATCTGGGATGGCCAGAGGTCATAGCTCTTAAATTCCCAGTTTTAAATTGACTTCCTACCATGTGATGATCCTGGAGATTTTATTTGGTTTCCTTTCTTTTAGGTTTTACTATGTCCCAAAGTCATCTTGAGCTTTTTGGGAAGTGAGAAGGCCATCCCAGAGGTTTTTTTTTTTTTTTTTTTTTTCACAAAGCTTTTTTTTGAGAAATATATTATACATTTCCATCTTAATCATTTGAGAGGATCTCTGCATCCATTTGTCTGTTCATGCATACTGTACTTCCTGTGGATTGCCAGGGGGACATTATAGGTCTAATATATGTATATGTATATGTGTGTGTGTATATATATACATATATATATGTGCTTTATTTGACAAAGCCATAACTTAAAGTTTTCCAAAGATGATTTCTCATTATTATAAGAGATTATTATCCTTGCATTCATAAAAGTTTTGGGGGGATTTTACTTATAAGTTTCAAAGAGTATTGTCTTCTACAGCAGAACCTAAGCATGTTGTGTGTTTTGTATAAATAGCCTTTGAAGCTTCCTAATCTCCAGCCTGATCTCAAGTTCAGAACTGAGGTATCTCAGGGAGAAGAGTAGAGAGGGGCTTGGGAAACAAGCTCAGGAGTTTCTTACAACTTATTCAATAGTCTAAGAAGTACTTGGCGTCTGCAATGCGTTTTTGTAAAATATCTGTGATCTCTGCAGTACACAAAAGATGAGGTGTGCCCTTACCCTTATTTTTTCTTATTTTTCCATCAAAACAATGACAAACAATTGGTAAGGGAATTTGCACACACCAGGCATGTGATGCACTCACTTGGTGATGTCATGGAGCTGCGTATGACCACATGAATGACCAGGGACAGCAAAGTGGGAGAGCTATAATCCATTCCTTTAGCAACCCCCAGAAGCAGAGTCAGCAAGCTCTGAAGAGCTTCATGGAGCCCTACCGTACAGGTGATGAGCTTGCTGAGAAGGAACTGGAATTTAAAAGGAGAAACAATAGGTGAGCAACTCAGAGACTTCCCAGTGGCCTAAGACAAGTTGAAGGAATTAGCAAGTAGGAGCGTGATGGGAAACAAGTCCCAAAAGGAAACATGAACAGCTTGAGACAGTGGCTGCAGCTCCATGGTAGCATATATCCTCTATGCTCTTCACCTGAGAAATGTTTAGAATGCATCTTAAGGGGGAAACTAGACATGCTTTTAATGCTCTTGGCTGAAAACAGCAAAAGCAAATACTATTAACTTTTCTCTTGTTGGACAAAGGAGGGACGTGATTCCATTATGTCTGTCGTGGCACTCTGTTTGGCATTGTGGTAATTTGCTAGGATCTGTGTCTCTATGTGAGGGACACCACATACCACCCAGGTTCCCACCAGGGTCAGCGGTCTGTTTCCTCTTTGTCTTCCTTCTTAACTGCCACTGTGTGCCTTCCACCTCCCCAAATGTGCTGTCTTGCATTACCCAACTAAGAAGATACTTTAGCAGCATAAGCATCCTCAGATGTGGTTCCTTCAAATAGCATCCTACCAGCAACTAAACAGTAACTGGAAGCCATCAGTCTCTGATGAACAAGAGAGCTGAGAGAGGCAAGATTGCTTCAGGCTTAAAGAAGCAACAGTAAGAACATGTGCAGATTCCACAAGAACACACACCAAATTTAATAAAGTCTTGGTGCCACAAAAGGCCGTGTAAGGGGATGATGGTGGAATTCCTTTGTTTCCCTCCTGAATTTTCTTGTATAGGTTTGTATCTAGATGCCGTGGTCCTGAATCTGCACTCCCAGATGATAATGAGTCAGCTCATCTTAGACTGTGCTACCTGTTGGTAACTAAGAGCTGGGGCTGGTCAGCTGAAGGGCTTGTTAGGGTACTGCTCAAATGAAGCCAAAATTATGAGCTCTAACCCATGGGATTGTTAGGTTCAGTGTCCTCCAGTCATTCCCCCAAAATGCCTGGATTTAGTCACAAGGGGCATCAGTTTAGAAGCATTGATGAAGCATCCATGGTGCAGTGCTTCAAGATGAGCCTTAAAATCCACACTTCCCTGGCAGTAGTTAAAGAACTTCATTACAAATCAGTAGTAGTTGTAAATACAGATTGTAGGAGGAGGGAATATCTGAACACATCCAGAGGCTTCACACAGAAAGGGATATCTGAATTGGTTTTGGAAAAAAGCAAATTAACATTTTTGTCTTGTGGAGATTGAAGCAAAGCATAAGCCCAAAGAATGAAGAATAAAATTTAAGAGCACATTCAGGTTTGTCACAGTGGGCGGAGGAGTGGGGCGGGAAGAAGGGAAGGGAAGGCACACTTAGTTCAAGTGAGCTGTCAGGCAGGCTGGCTGTTCAGAGGTGGGTGCCCTGTGTGGGGAGCCTCTTTGATTCCTGGGGAGGAAGGCTAGAGAACAGGCAGTTCTTTTCTCTCTGCTAGAAAAGAGGAGGCGGCTCCTCACAAGGCTCCTTCCCACCGCTGAGCACTGCCCGTGGCTGCCCTTGCCCTTGCCTTTCCACATTGCACAAGTCCAGCACAGGGTACCCACTGGATGTGCCCGAGGCCTTCAGAGGGAAGGAAAGGAGGAAAAGGGACAGAAGAAATGTTCACAGGAAGTACATATGGGCCTGCTACTTGTGTCAAAATGTGACTGAACTCTCTTCCAGCAGGTATATTGAGTGAAAGGGTTGTTGGGTGGGATAGTCGTGTGTGGCTTGCTTTTCAGTGGAAGAGAAGGGAGGAGAAGAAGAGTGAAGGTTCCATATGGTCATCAGCAAATGGCAGCTTTTCATCGTGCCTGTCTGTGCAAATCTGGTTTCCTGTCCTTGACCCTAAATTGCTTTATCCTGTCACGAGGCAGCTGGTTCAGTAAAGTCCTGTGCTGCTCAGCAGCCGCCCAGGGGTGGGGGTGGGGAGACGGGAGCGGGAGGTGGCCGCCCTGACTCCAATTTCGTCTGCCTCTGGGTTAGCAGAGGCAGCTAGAGGTCCTGTGAAAAACGTCTGGGTGGCCTCTGTTGGCTGTCCTCCAGTAGGAACTGTTCACAGGGCTGTTCTCAGGCGGCCTCGTTCCAGAAGGTCTAACTGGGAACACAAAATGCATTGCATTTTTTTTCCCACCAACCTCCTCAAAGAGGTCCTTTTATGGACAGACCCGTGCCTGCCTCCTTTTTAAAAAAATTCCCGTTGAGAAGCTGACCTCCCTTGACCTGGGCAAGGCGACAGGTGACCCCTCAGAGAGTGGGAGGCTGTCAAAGCAGCTCTGTCTCTGAGGTCTCGGCAGAACTGAAGACAAATGAAGCTTTCAGCCTGAAAGGACAGGCGTTGCCTTGGGACACGCCATTGAATCTGATGATGTGGCCATGGTGCAGGTCTCCCTGCCTCACGCAGAAGCAGTGGCTGGTCCCTAACCTTTGAAAACTCACTGGGTTTTGCATGATGATGTTAGCAAACAGGAGAGCAGGATGAGTGCCTTGCCTTTAGGAAAAGTTACTTGGGTCTTTATCCACATCTACTTGGATGTATTCAGTCTAAACACTTCCTCTCAACGCTGTCTCCCCTGCAGATAGTCATGGAGGGGAGTTTCCGAGTTAGGGCAGGACTCAGTATCAGCCACTGGATGAGACATGATGCAGTAGGTTAAAGGGATTTTTCTTAAACATTGTGGTGTCTGGGATTTTTCAAACCCCAAAGAAAGCATTAATTTGATATTATCAATTTATTAAACTATAATTGAGCATAATTACATGAACTGAGATGAAATTGAAAATGGACTCTAGCCACCACTCAAATGTCAGCAACTTGATTTACAGATCCTGTTTTAAGGAATGAGTAACCAGACATAGATCTATATAACTGAAAGCCAAAAGTTTTGTTATTTTGAAATAATTTGAGTTTCTACAGGATGTGGATGTTCGTAGCTGTGTGTTTTATGTGAGCCTCATATTATTTTACGCTTTGGAGCAATTTTTTTTAAAAAGGAGGCTACAAAATCCTGGAGTTCTTTTTCTAACTGTTCGAGAGTTGGAATAGATGAATCACTCTTTTCTCTTGGTGTTTCTTTATTTCTTTCTTCTTCTTTCTTTCTTTCTTGCGCCTCTTCTCTTCTTTTCTTCTCTTTCTTTCTTTCTTTCTTTCACTCTTTCTTTCTGTTCTTTCTTTTCTCTCTTTCTCTCTTTCTGTTCTTTCTTTTTTCTTCTTTCTTCCTCTTTTTTCCTTCCCTTCTTCCTCCTCCTTCCTTCTTCCTTCCTCTCCTCCCCTCCCTCCCTCCCTCCCTTCCTTCCTTCCTTTTGTTCTTGGATTTATTTTGGCATTATTTATTTATATATCTTTATTAGTTTAATATGGATTTAGGACTCATACAATGTCTTGCAGTAAATTAACTATTCCAATTTGGTGTTGCAAAGCCAGGAGAAGACACAGTATTTGCCATAAGTGATCTATAAGGCCTAGAGAAAAAATGGAAATGGTACCCCACACACAACTCAAACAGATTGCAGGATTTAGGTATGTATTAGTTCACTTGATCCAAGAAGCTGACACAGCAAGTATCATGACTTTGGGACTTGGAGCTAACCCAGACCTAGTTGTAGTGGAGTCAAGCTTCAAACTCAGGTACTTTGACTCCTCCCCTTATGCTCTTTTAGCCATAGGCAGGAAGCCTAGAGAAAACCATCATCAATGTAAGGATAATTCATCAAGTTCTCACAGTGCTTGTATATAAAGAACTGAGTCCTGAGTGGCTGAATCTTGAGTGGTTCGTTGGCTCTAGATCAAACACTAATGCTCTGTTTCTCTCAGTGTCTGCATCTGTGAAGTGGGGTCATTCAATACAAGTTATTTCATGACTCTGCCCCAGGGATAGCATAATAAATGATAGTCATTTACATAGAGATCATTCTTTACTGTACAAAATTTCTTTTACACACAAAAGAGCTTTGAAAGGAAAAAGACTACAAATGCAAGTTCTCTTCTTAGAACTTCAGTTTCCCCAACAGCAAAAGAAGTGGCTCACACCTATCTCTAATATTTAATGGGGGTTTGGAAAGTCACTCAATGTCACTTGGAGAGTCTTTTCTGAGCTTAAGAGATGTTTACTCAAAAAAATTATTGAGCATCTATTATCTGACAAGCATTGTATTAGGTACGGGGAAGCAAACCTGGATCCCATCCCTCAAAGACCTTGCAGTCTAGTGGAGAAACAGACATTGATAATAACATAAGGTCTATTGTAACAAGTGCTAGAAAAACTGAGACAGTCACAAGCTCAGGGCAGCCAGAGAAAACTGTACCGGGAAAGCAGTGAAGGCTCAAAGGGATGGAGATGGAGAGAAAAGACTGGAGATGCAAAAGATATTTTTGAGGTGGATAAGACTCTCACTGGGCAATCAGTGTGTGAAAGTAGGACTTTTGGTCTTTGTTTCTGTGTCCTCAGCATGAAGCACATACTTCATGTGTTAAATGTAAGGGGTAAGAGTGAAGGTTTAAGGATGATTTTCTGGCTCAATTTAGGTTACTGGGATACCAATAACTGAACAAGGAAAAAGAGGAAGGAGAAATGCAGCTTTGGCTTTGGTTTCAGATATGCTTAGTTTAAGATGCCAGCAGGTCACACAGGTGGAGATTCCCAGCAGGCAGTTGGATAGACATTTAGCAGAAATCAAAAATTTGGAGATCTTTTCATAGACAATAGATAGAATTAGGGAATAAACTAGATAATCCAAATAGATCATCATAGTAAAATGAAAGAGGGTCAATGATGATACCCAAAGAACACCAATGTTGGATCATAGTGTTAAGGAGGAATCCACAGTATAGATTTTAGAATGATGTAATGGGGGAAAAATCAAGAAAGTGCTATTTGCTCTTCTGACACCAGGTATGAGAAAATGTCAGAAACAATGTCAAATGCTGCAAAGATGTCACATAAGGATTGGAAAAATGTCACTAGAAGATTACAATAATAAAGATGCTTATAATCAATTTGAGAAAGAACTCTGTTGGTCGAATGGTAGGTAAAGAAATCATTCAGTGAATTGTGGGGCAATTTGACAGTGAAGAAGTGGAAATAAGAGCTAAAGAAGCCAAATTTAAGGAGTTTGACTATGAAAGCCATGGGAGAAATAAGGCTGAAGATGAGACAACTGAGGAATGGAATTTATTTTCTTTTTTTCTTTTTTTTTTGAGATGAAGTCTCGCTCTGTTGCCCAAGTTGGAGTGCAGTGGTGTGAACTCGGCTCACTGCAACCTCCACCTCCTGGGTTCAAGTGACTCCCCTGCCTCAGCCTCCCAAGTTGCTGGGATTACAGATGCATGCTGCCAAGCCCGGCTATTTTTTGTATTATTATTAATTTTGTAGAGATGGGGTTTCACCATGTTGGCCAGGCTGGTCTGAACTCCTAATCTCAGGTGATCCATATGCCTTGGCCTTCCAAAGTGCTGGGATTATAGGCATGAGCCACCATGCCCAGCCAGAAAATAATTTTTAAGATGAGAGAAATTTAAGCAGGTTTACAGGCTAAAAAGAAGAATCCAGAAGAGAAGGGAACATTGAGGATGCAGAACAGGGGGACTCTATGGAGCAAAAATCTAGAAGAGACAGGTAGAGACAGTGTAGTATACAGAAGAGTGTAAAGATGGCCATGTCCTAATCCCCAGAACCTAAGAATATGTTAGCTTCCATGGTACAGGGGACTTTGCAGGTGTGATTAAGTTAAGGATTTTGCCATGAAGAGATTTTCCTGGGTTAGCTGGATTGGCCCAATGTAATCACAATATTATAAAATAAAAGAAAGAAATGAAGCCCCCAGAAGGAACTAGCCCTGCCAACACCTTGACTTCAGCCAAGGCAAACTGATTTTGGACTTCTACCTCCAAAATGGTTAGAGAATAAATTTGTATTGTTTTAGGGCCCCCAATTTGTGGTAATTTATTACAGCAACAATAAGAAACTAACATAGGCAGGAATCAATGAATCAAAAACAAATGTAGGCATCAGCTCTAAGAAGGTGGGAGAAAAAGTATCCTTCACAGAGAAAGGAAGAAAGAAAGTAAGCATAGAATGGAATGAGGATATCTTTATAGGTACAGAGCACTTGTGTATGGGTGTGTGTTCTACAAGAAGCAGAGCAAGGTTGGAGGCAGGAAAGATGAGTTTCCTGAAGGACGTTGGGGATACATAATAATGATTTCTCTATTTTCTCAATGAGATAGTAAGTAAGGCTATCAGGCTATTTTCTGAAAGTAAGAGAACAGTATGCAATTGCAATATTAATAGAGTTCTGCAAGTCATACCTTGTCATTAAGTATTGGGTAAAAGTTTTTTGTTGTTGTTGTTTGTTTTTTTGTTTTGTTTTGTTTTGTTTTGGGACAGACTCTCTCTCTGTCACCCAGGCTGGAGTGCAGTGGTGTGATCTCAGCTCACTTCAACCTCTGTCTCCCAGGTTCAAATGATGCATACTATGGCAGCAATTAAGATGGAAATAATGAGGAAAAGGAATACTCATCAATGGAGATTAGAAAGAGACAAGGTAGGAATATTTTAAGGAAGTATTTGAGGTAATAGATGAATATTAAAACAAATAATAATACCTCTAATCTTCTACATTTGACCAGTTCTCTTTGGCAGTTCTCAGTAGCTGCAGAAAAGGTAATTATACGATTGAGGTAGTATTTAAGGCATGTTAATGGAAGACGGTGAATAATCTGGAGATTTGGTGTGCTGGTAAAATAGTTGAGTGATGTACAATGGAGTATAGCCTAGTTAAAAAGAAATTGATTAAGAGAGGACTGATAGAGAAAAAGAAGGGTCATGGGAAATGAAGTTTCAATAAAATAGGGAATAGTTGTGTACCAATCATACAAGAGTGAAATAGGTGGATATGAAGGTATGAAGGATGTTGTGAGATTAGTCAGGGTAATCCAAGATAAAGAGCATTGAGTTATGTGGAAGACATAGGTGGGGCTTACTCAACAGTCAGACTTCTCATCTGATCTTTTTTTTAAATTTTCATTTCTAGCAGAGATTCAATTTTGCTCAGGTGCCCTTTTCTTTGTTCAGGTAATCAACAAGGTTGATTCCCTCCTCAGCCCTAGGGGTCAAATCATGATTGGCTAAGCCAGTGGTCTCAAATTTTAGTGTACATTGGAAATACTTAGAGGGTTTCTTGAAACACAAATTGCTGGGCTCCCTCCTGGCATTTCTCACTCACTTGGTCTTGAATGAGGCTTAAGAATTTGCAGTTTTAACAAGTTTCTAGGTGATGCTAATGCTGCTAGTCTAGAAGTGGCACTTTGAGAATGACTGGTGTAAGCCAACCATGGTGATCTAATCCCCCTTGTTTAGGCATGGCCATGTGACTAAACCCCAGCCAATGACAGCCTAGGGGAAGTCTCCTGTAGAGGTTCCCAGACATGTTTTCCATCTAATATATGGAGCCATATGAAAGGAAAGAAGTCCTCTTCTTCAGTGAACATGTCTACTTATGAGGTCCCAGAAGAGCTCCAGCCATTGTAGCCATGAGGACAGGCATTGCCAAAACCCTGAGGATGACGCATACATACTTAGACGGTTTTTACCCCCATATTTAACAACCTCTTTGAGCTACTGAACTGACCCACTCTGGAACCACACTTCCTCTGGGCTTGTACTATGTGAGATAATAGATCATCACTGCTTAACCTCCTTTTAGTTGGATTATCTGTTTCATGGAGCTGAGTGTATTTCATTGATACAGATTTAATTTTATTTCCCAGTAAGCAAATAATTCAAAGGACTAGAGTATCCATTGGCTGATAATGATGTGGGAGAAAATTTGTTGCCAGAGAGAATAATAATCTTTTAAATATGTAATCTGGAGGTATTTATTAAAGTTAAAATACATAAATATTTTAGTGTAAAAATCTTTCTTCCTGAAATTTATCTTATGGAAATAAAAGTACCCATATAAAAAAATACATAATTAAGAGTATTTATTGTAATTTTGTCTAATCTAAAATAAAAGAGATAACTTATATACGTCATAAGGGGAATATTGAATCAATTGTGATACATTTACTCTACGAGATAGTATGCAACTGTTTTTTACAACTATTTAGATTTATATCTATTGACCTGAAGAGATACCCCTAATATGCTATTAATTTGCAGAGGTGTATATAGTATAATTTGATAAAAATAATAAATATCAAATATATATTTGTTTAAAATGCAAAAATTAGCCGGGCATGGTGGCATGTGCCTGTAATCCCAGCTACTGGAGAGGTTGAGGCATGAGAATTGTTTGAACCCTGGAGGCAGAGGTTGCAGTGAGCCGAGATCGCACCACTGCACTCCAGCCTGGGTGACAGAGAGACAGTCTGTCTCAAAAACAAACAAAAAAACACAAACCTCTTACCCAATACTTAATGACAAGGTACAACTTGCAGAACTCTTATTAATGTTGCAAATACATAAAAATTGATGCTGCAATGGACAAGGAGTAGATGATATCAAGGGCAAATTGAAGCATTCATTAAATTAGATAATGTAGTATGGGAAAATTTTTATTTTTAATTTCAATTATGTTCATTGGTTGTATTAAGGTGACATTAAACATGTGGGATGTTGAAATTTAAAAGTGAGATTGGCAAGGCTGAAGGAATAACAACTGCTATGGACTGGGAAAATAAAGTGAGGGTGAAAGTGAGGAGACCAAAGACCTTTACATCTTTTGCCCAGAAGTCACCAAAGAAAATTCCTCCTGGTGATAACCTGAGCTAGAGTCCTCAACAAAGGAGGGAGAGTTTCTGGGAAAGTGATGGATGACAGAGAAGAGAAAAGAAAAATGACATGAACCTAAAACAGAAAGAATTTGGCAAGAAGCTGTGAGACTTCCATTACGGCAACATGGTAGATGGGCATTTTTAAAAAATGGCCAAGAATACTCTTGCTTCTCCTTCCTCTCTTTCCCCAATCTCTGATTTCAATAACTGAGTGGAGTTTGGGCTCCACTGGGCTGCTCTTTCTGTAGACTCCAACAGGCCAAGTTTTATCACTGCACCTCTGCCTGAGTTGCTCCCCAAATCCTATAACCCTGTTTCTTCTTTTGGGTCCACATTCATCCCTAGGGGTCAACTGGAAGTACTTTTGTCTTCATGACTTCCTTGCAGTTCTGACTCGAAGAAGTGTGCTCCATGTATGAACTCCTAACATAACTTGGCACTTCATCACAGACGGTCATTTATTCCTTCTCAGTGGTTCTCTATCTGTAAAACTTGTTTCATAAGAGTGGTGCCCAAAAGTCATCATTCTCTCCAAGCCTTTTGCTCTGCCAAGTCCTCATCCTTTTTTCCTCTTTCATTTCACAGAGAAAATAAGATATCAGCTGGAAAATCCCTCACATTTCTCTCTCTCTTCCGAGTCCTTCATGTTGGCTCATCAAGGAGGAAGTGTCCCTCCACGTGTCAAAGGCAGGCTCTACTGGCACCTGGATTCTCTTCTGTTATTTTCTGAGCTTCTTGATGTTCCAGCACTATCCTAGTTGCTGACTAGACAGTGATGAATCACACAAATGTAGCTCCTGTCCTCACAGAGTTTAGAATCTGATGGAGAGTAGGCATTTGTAATTATAAATAGGATGGGTGTTACATCATGCGGGATTCTCTCTCCTCCTGTCTTCTTGGAAACTGCTAATGATTATCTCCTGCTGTCTTCATTATCTCTAAACTCTTTACTGTAACATCTCCCAAATGAATATTTATATTTGGGGTCTCATCTTAAATGTAACAATTCCTTTACCCATATTTTCTTTCTTTTTTTTTTTCTTCTTTTTTTGAGACGGAGCTCTTGGCTCTGTCGCCGGCGCTGGAGATGCAGGGCGGATCTCAGCTTCACGCCAGCTCCGCCTCCCGGTTCCACGCCATTCTCCTGCTCCAGCTCCGGAGTAGTCTGGGACTACAGCGCCCGCCCACCGTCGCCGGCACTATTTTGTTTTTTGTTTTTGTTTTTGTATTTTTTAGTAGAGACGGGGTTTCACCGTGGTTAGCAGGATGTCTCGATCTCCTGACTCGTGATCCGCCGTCTCGGCCCCCAAAGTGTGGGATTACAGTGTGACCACCGCGCCCGCCTACCCATATTTTTCTTCAAATACAGTTCGACATTTTCCTCCATTCCACAGCAAGACTTCTAGAAAGAGTTGTTTATGATCACTGTATTCTTTATCATACTTCTTCTTGACATTTGGCTTCGGAAACACTCCCCTGCTGCTACCGCCACATCCCAGAACCTCTCTTACCAAAAACGATGACTTTGACTTTGGTGAACTCGATGCACATCTTTCAGTTCTTGTTTGACCTCTTGGCAACGTTTAATATTGTTATCACTGCCTGCTTTTCCAAACCATCTTTGTTTGGCTTTAGATACTCCACAGTTTCCCCAATTCCTCTCACCACTTTTGCTTTCTGTTTTTATCTGCCTTTCAGGTTCATCTTCCACCATTAGACATTTAAGGTTCCAAGTCTCCCTGCTTTCACTTGATATTTTTTACCTAGGCAGTCTCATCCATTTGTAACCCATAGGTTAACATGTCCGGATGATGTTTCTGTTAGTGTAGGCAGCTTAGGCATGAGCAGGGCAGGAGAGGCCCCTCCTCAACCAAGAATGTCAGGAGACCATCAGGTGATGGTCAGGTGGTTGTTAAGCTGCCTTTCTAAAATAATAATTCGTTGCAGCTGATGCCAGAAAAGGCATTCTCCCAATAGGTGGAAAACCTGAAACTGGTGATCAACTTCCTGAGGAGATCTCAGGAGTTGGGCAAATGGGCTCCAGCATGTGCACTAAGGGGCAAAATGGAGGATGACCTTCCTCTAGGAGCACTGGACAGGTGAGGGGAAAATGCCTCAAGTGAGCATGTGCACAACTTTAGTAAACACACCATGCCCATGCTCCCCTCCAAATGCTGGCAGGCCACTGTGCATGCAGACAACCCATCCTAAGGGAAGAAATGGGGAGAAGAGATGCAAGACCCCAGAAGCGTGCCAGTGAATAAAACTTCAAGCCACAGGTCAAACAGTGCACTTGATCTCTCAAGTTGCCTGCTTGGTCCTCTTCCAAGTATACTTTACTTCCTTTCATTCCTGTTCTAAAGCTTTTTAATAAACTTTCATTCCTGCTCTAAAACTTGCCTCAGTCTCTCACTCGGCCTTATGCCCCTTGGTCAAATTCTTTCTTCTGAGGAGGCAAGAATTAAGGCTACTGCAGACCCATACAGATTTGCTGCCTGTAACATTTCCACGTTTGTATTTCCAGTTCAGATTCCCTGTTGGAATTTCAGACTAGTAAATCCAACAGCCCTTGTGCAATTCCCTCTGGGAATGTTTCTTAGAATCCTGAACAAGGTTAGGGCCCCTTATAATGTGCTCCCATATCACCTCGTATTTCACACTATTCTTTTTTTTTAACTACTTTGTTGTGACTTTATTATCTATATTCATCCCTGGAGTATATTCTGTGAAGGCAGGAACCCCAGACAATGTCTGTCTTATTCATCACTGTATCTGCAGTATCCAGCAAAGTGCTTGGTATGTAATGTTAAGTTTACCCTACAGCTAGATGCCTCCTTACATATTTTTATTTTTATTTTATTTATTTATTTTTTTTTTTGAGGCAGAGTCTCACTCTGTTGCCCAGGCTGGAGTGCAGTGGCTGGATCTCAGCTCACTGCAAGTTCTGCCTCCGGGGTTTACGCCATTCTCCTGCCTCAGCCTCCGGAGTAGCTGGGACTACAGGCGCCCGCCACCTTGCCGGGCTAGTTTTTTGTATTTTTTAATAGAGATGGGGTTTCACCGGGTTAGCCAGGATGGTCTCGATCTCCTGACCTCGTGATCCGCCCATCTTGGCCTCCCAAAGTGCTGGGATTACAGGCTTGAGCCACCGCACCCGGCCTGCCTCCTTACATATTTTAAGTTCATGGTTTCTGCATACAAAGTGAACTGTGACCTAACTGATTGGTAAATAGACTGCAACTTGCTCTTGTATCAATCACTGAGTTTTGGCCAATCACAGGAAGTCAACTGTTCAAATGGTATTCAAATAAGGCAAATGCTGAGCTGTAACCAATCCAACAGTCCAACTGTTTCTGTACCTCACTTCTGTTTTCTGTACATCACTTTCCTTTTTCTGTCCATAAATCCTCTCTGACCCGTGGCAGTGCAGAGTTTCTCAGAATCTATTCTGGTTCACAAGGAGTCGGTGGCAGGGGTGTGTGTGAGAGGGGAGCTGCTGGATTCTCAAATCGTTCTTTGCTCAGTTAACCTCTTTTAAATTTAATTTATCTAAAGTTTTTCTTGTCACAGTAATTACTACTGATTGAAAACCTGGGTTGACAAGTTTAACAATTCAATTTAAGCCATTGTTAGAGTTATCTTATTTGTTTTAAAGAGCATCAGTATTAGCATGCATTTTATCTGTTGCAGTATCATAGTCTTTTAATGACTGATACCTTTGTCGAATATGATAAAACAAATTACTAGAAAATTAAGCAAACAATAACAAAAAAGACATACAAAATGCATGTCCACATTTTTCATTACTAGATTCAACAGGCTTGATATTATGAAAGGTTTCTAAATGTTCATTCTCAATTTCTGTAATTTTGTTGGTGCTGAACAGTGACAAAGAGTTCACAGACCAGCACTGGACAGCAGATCCTACTTCAAGTAGCAATGGACTCAATGACAGAGGTAGTCACACCTCTTAGCTTTTTTGCATTTTTCCTACTTGTTTTATTTGCTGAATAACTCCCTCTTATAATTGTAAGGAAAGAAAAATAATTTTCTCTTTACCCTGAACAGTTCTTAATCAGGATGAACCCCTGTAACAAAAGACAGAGTAACAAAGAAAACAGAGTAACAGAGAAAAAAACCCAGAAGTTTATTAGCATGTACACCTCATATATACATGGGAAACACCCTGAGAAATGAGTAAATTATTAAAAGGTGGCTTTGAAACAAGACTTTACTAGCCTCATCTGCTGACACAAAGGAAGAGGGATGTGGGTGAAGGCCCAGCAGATCATAGTAAGCAAGGTTAAGATGTGTTATATAAATTTAAGTCAGTGTCTTTTCCATTGATGAGTCTCTACTAATTGTTGTCATCCTTTGCTTCATGGTACAGAGGGGGAGGCATCTTTACAAACGGAAATTTCCTTTATAGAAATAAATTTCCCTTATAAAAGAATAGAAGAGTAACTTGTCCAGTTAGCCCTTCCTACCCCTGGGTTCCACATCTGTGGATTCAACCAACTCTGGTTTGAAAATATTTGAGAATAAAACACGCATCCGTACCAGACATTTACAGATTTTTTTCTATTCATTACTCCCTATGCAATACAGTGTAACAGCATAGTTATTTAGACAGCATTTACATTATATTAGATATTATAAGAAATCTAGAGATGATTTAAAGTATATGGGAGGATGTGCATAGGTTATATGCATATATTATGCCATTTTATATCAGGCACTTGAGTATCCGTGGATTTTGGTGTCCATGGGGGTCCTGGAATCAAACCCCCACAGATACTGAGGGACAACTGTACTCCGATTTCAGAGTGTCTCCCATGTCTGCAGTTTCTCAAAATAATCCTTGTGCCGAAAAGGCACATTTTGAGATGGCTTGCTCTCGTCTCCTACATAGTTAAACCCTAAAGTGGCAGTGGAGGGTACAGATATCAAGCAGGTGCTCTGAGATGGTGGGGAACATCAGTGTGCATGTGTGCCATAGGGGACCTGCCAGGCTGCTTGTGCTATGTGACTATTGTAGTCCCGATAGAGTTGCCACAGACTCAGGGCCCACTGTCGTGCAGCCTTATCCTTGGCACTGAATGCTTTAAAACCAAAGGACTTCCTGAAAAACTCTTATCTTTTCAGAGCTTATCACTACTGTCTCCAGAATCCTTCAAATATTACAATTTTTATGACCTTTAGAAAATGCTTGCACTGTTTCTAATAAACACGGGAACTGAAACTTCTTATGGAATTGCCAACGGTTTTATTTTTTTCAAATTTTCTACAACCAAATATCTATGGATACAAAAAGTTCAACATGACAAGACCTACTGTTTTCCCACATAATTTTTCATGGTAAGACTATGGGGAAGTTTCAACCTCTTCCCTTTTGTCAATTTTGGAGTATTTCTTTGTTTAATATTTGAACAACCAAAAAATGCCCAGTCACACACCAGAACCTCATTTTATCTCAAGCAGAAGCTACTGAACAGAAAGCTCAGCTTGTAAAAGTCTTGTTAGGGTTGCCAGATTTAATAAATATAAATACAGGATACCTAGTAAAATTTGAATGTGAGATAAACAACAAAACATTTAGTATGGACATGGACATGATGCGCCTGTCCTTTGTGTAGAATACACTTATACTAAAACTTTATTCTTAATTTTCAGTCAAATTTAACTCAATGTCTTGTATTTTATCTGGTAATGCTGTCTTATGTAAATTATTTTGTTTAGATAGGAAGATTTCCCTATGTTACTACTGCGTGCTGTTTTGAGGTTTGGGGGATTTTTTTTTCACTATTTGAACACACTTTTTAAAAGGCTCTCTGCCAGTCCCAGCTCATTATCAATGACACCATTAGCATCACTATAGCTTTAAATTATGTTAAAAGAGGATTAGAACTACTGACAAATTGTAAAAGCAAGAGACTTCCAAGGAAGTAAGGATCAAATTATGATCAAGAAAGGAAAGGAAGGAAATGCCAGCCTCAGTCTGTAGATAATGCTCAGCATAGTGAATGCTCTGTGATGGAGTCAGACACAAAATACCCTTGGGAGGCTGATGGGCACTCAGTCTCACATTTCGCAGATGGAGAAACTTGAACACAAAGGGAGTTAGTGCCTTTTTCAGCAGGGCAGGAAGCAGGTGTGTAAAGGAATGGGAGAAGAGAAAAAAAATCTTCTAAAACGCAGTCTTACCTACCAAAGCATGAAGAAGGCAGACATCACAAATATGTGGATATTTTTATTAAAATATTCTTCTTCTATCTGGGCATGGTGGCATGCTCCTGTATTCTCAGTTACTTGGGAGGCTTAGGGGAATCACTTGAGGCCACAAATTTGGGGCTACAGTGCACCATGATCGCACCTGTGAATAGTGACTGCATTCCAGCTTGGGCAACATAGCAAGACCATATCTCAAAAAAATTTTAAATAGTTTTCTCCTAGACAGTGAGAAAATTTTACCTCTACAGTTACCACCCTTTATAAGCGCAAATCATGGAATCAACACATTCTAAAATTTGAAAGGTATTAGAGAACATTTATTCCAATCTCTTCATTATATTGATGGAGGAACCGTGAGGCCAAGAGGTTATGTGGCTTTACTGAGTTTTATAACTTGTAGAAATCCACCTGAGTCCAGGACTAAGGACTTCTACAACTCAGTGTTTTCAATCCAGCTTCTTTTAAATTAACAATTGATCCATAAGATATAGAAAAAAACAAGGGTCAGTCTCCTCAACCAAGGAAAGTGACTCAAATGGTTTGGTTTGGGAAATATTGGGATCTTAGAATGTCCCTCTCTTTTCATAATCTTAGGAACTGCCATAAATAAGAATAGAGTCTGATCTTTTTGTTAAAAAATAAATTACAAAAAAAATTATAACACACATATATGTAAAACAAGCATATGTCAAAATATGTATTTACTCATTAATGAAGAAATGTGTAAGATGTTACAAATAATTTAAATGGTGTACAGAGATAAAATGTTACATTGTCTATCTGAATGCTATGGACTGAACTGTGTCCTACCCTTTCCCTCAAATTTATTTGTTGAAGCACTACCCCGACCCTCATCCCCATGAAATTGTAATGGAGATAGGGTAGTGGTTTAAGGAGGTGATTAACGTTAAATGAGGTCATAAGGGTAGAGCCCTGATTTGATAGAATCAGTGTACTTATAGAAAGGAAGAGACATTAGAGATGTCTCTCTCTGTCTCTCTAGCATGTGAAACCACAGTGAGAAGGTGGCCGTCCACAAGCCAGAAAGAGAGTCCTCACCAGAACCCAATTGTGCTGGCACTGTAATCTCAGACTTCTAGTTCCAGAATTGTGAGAAAATTAATTTCTGCTGTTAAAGGCATCTAGTTTATGGTATGTTTTTATGGAAACTCAAGTGGATTAATACACTGAGAAAATCCATTTGCATTGCCTTAAACAAGAATCACTTGGATAGCTATGGGCAGGAAACATTTGCAGTTTTGTACAAGTTAATTTGTCTCTCTACAGAGTTGTAAAAGGCTAGTCAAAGACAGACAAAGGGACACACCCCTATAGAATCGGATAATCCTCATAGCCGATAGTGCCTGGCACACTGGAATGCTGGAAGGTACTATGCTAAGATACTGTTGTATAAGGGGCTGATTCCTCTCAGCCCTCAGGGCAATGGGGTGAAATTTGAAGTTCCTGAGTTCTCTGGCTCCTCCAATTATGCTAGTGTGCTATACAAGTGTGATCATTTCTACATACATCACAATGTGAAAAAGACTGAAAAGTACTGCCTTAAACAATGAACACCTGTATTACTTTACCCAACAAGAACTATGGAATAAAGCAAGCAGTCCAGGGGTGGTTCAGTCCCTCCATGATGTCACCAAAAGTCCACATTCTTTCCATCTTTGCCCTCTGTGATCCTAAGCATGTCTTAGCCACCCTCATGGTGGCTGTTACGGTTCCAAATACCACACCCTCACAAGACTATGTGTGAAAGCAGAAGAGCAAGTTGCTTCTCTTCCTTGTTTAAATATGGGAGAGAAACGTTTTCCAGAAAGACCCTAGAGGGTATCTGCTTATGTGTCATTGACTAGGTTTGCTTTCCAAGTGAATGAATTCTCATGATTGAGAAATTAAATTAAACAACATTTCTTCTTGGGGAAGGGAAGAAGCTACATTTTCTGAGAATGGCAGGAGCCATTTCCCACAAGGAACAGGTGATTGGGCATGGGATGTCTGTTGCAAAAGCCATTAGTGTCTTGTCACTAATTTGTTATGTGACTTTGGTTGAGATATTTGACTTTTCTAGTTATTAGTTTTGTTGGTAACAAAGCAATGGGGTAAAGCAACAGCAGGAGTATTTAACTCATGTCTACATAGGCCCATGACTGTGCTTCAGTAATTCTGTGAATCCCTAATTTATATGCAAAATTTTCTGCATGTGTATTTTTCAGAAAAGAATGCCAGTAATTTTCATCAAAATGTCAAGGAGTCTATAAAAATGGGTAATAACCACAGGCCTCAATGATTTTTATAGCTCAGGCAGCTCTCATATTTTAAGGTTTATAGAATGAGTGAAGAATTTAGAAATTAGAAATTAAGTTTTGAAGAATCCCCTTCACTGGGTTAACTTGTGAATAGTGGCCAGTTTGTGCCTGGGATCTATCTGTCCTTGCCTGAAATAGGTAACTAACCCCAGAACCAACAAAGAGCTCTTAGCAATGGTCTAATGATCTCACTTTCTCAGTTTAGGTAAAATCCAAGGATGTTAAGTGACTTACCCAAGACTCACATCCAGTGCATGGCAGCTCAACTCCTAGAACCCAGGTTTTCCAACCATTTAATCTTTTACCTAAAAATGCCGAATGGTTGGAATTTCTCAATCTCTCTTCTCTCTCTCTTTTTAGATCAAATAATGATAGTTAACTTAAAAAATTCATTATCAAGTTCAAAGTCTAAGTCTACTGTGATTACCCTAAATCCTAAATTCTCCACAGTTGAGCTACACAACGTGGGATGGATCACTGACATTTTAGTTGCTACCATAATAATAGTAGCAACAGCAATAATGAAAGTAGTTATTGATCTTGACTTCAAGATATTGCAATGATGACAGGATATGCATCATTCTTTGGCACAAAATCAAAGACTTGATAGAGAAGGCCTAATGCAGAAAAATCTGGAAATCAATCATCTATCTTTACCAGCATACCTGGTCTGCAATATACAGTAGTCTTAGGTGACATTCCTCATCCCTTTGCCATCAGCTTCCCCTAGTTTTAAAGAAAGGAGGCATGGAGAAATTCGCATGAAAATAATGAGAAGGTGGAAGAAGAAAAGGTAAAAGGGATACTTAAGAGTTCTTTAAATTCACTATAGCAGAGAAATAAAATTATATTTCTAAAAGATCTGGCCACCCTCTTGCATGCTTTTCCCATTTTTATCATTTAGGATATTTGCAGTGGTGAGTAATAGAAATCCCAACCAAAATGTCTTAAAAATAAAGAGACAAGTTTATTGCCTCCAGACTTGAGTGAGGAAGCATGTAGCCCAAGAGACTCTTTAAAGACATTTTGCTATCATGAGGAAAGTTGGTGTGAGAACTAAGCTGATACAAGAAGCAGGGCAGAGCTGAGACGATGTCAGACAAATGAAGCTATTTTATTTTTTAAATTGACTTAGCTTGTGTTTTCTGTACATACAATCCAAAATAGCCAAATGATGCATCATTTAAAGAGCTGGTTCTTCAAGTCACACAGAGCTTAAAGGTAAAATAAATGAATAAAGAGCTGGTCCTACATCACTAGAAGAAAATCATGGAAAGGTATCTGGGTTGGGACATGAGAAAGACATAAAGTCACTTGTTCTAAAAATTGATAAGTCAAGGAAATAAATTAAAACTATATAGTTGATAGCAGAGCACACTTTAGAGCACTGGATTTTTAAGAACTCCTTTAAAATGTCACTAGCATAATCCGTAAAGCAAACCTAAGTATATTTACATGAGATATCTCAGATTTCTCTCTGATTTTCTAGTCTAAAATATTTCTACTCACTGAAATGACCAGGAGTGCATTCTCATATCTATAATACATAAAGTGTTGTTCAGAACTGTAAACTTTTTTTTTGAAACCTGAAATAAGCAAAAAATTTCCTCATCAGAATTTTGTCCTAAACATGAACCCAATCTGGGCATGTGTTCATCATTTATAAACCACAAAGGAGAAATCTGGGCCAAGTTTCAGGTGAAACTTCTTTTTTCCCACTGGTTTCAAGTCAGGCAAAATTTAATGTCTCAAGTCCATTAAAAGTGGAAGTTATTGATGTCAACTGACAGAAATTCAGATATAAGATTTTCCAACCCTGCAGTCTAAGCATTGAGTGTCAGAGAAAGAGCTGCATTATTCAGATCATTCCATTTGGCAGCCATGGTTCTCTGAATGGGTGTTGCTTAGTTTCTGTTTGGAAACTAGACTTTGAAGTAACCAATTGAAGCAGGCAACTCATCCAAAGCTAAGAAAGTTTAAGGCAAAAGGATATGAAGATCAATTTATCAAAGGAAACCTTCAGGGTAATCATTTTAGGTGTTTTAAGCATAGTCATTATTCACAACATGTATAGACTTCTTATTTGGTATACCGAGGAATAAAAATGGCCTAGGTCTCTTATTTGGCTTATTGGGATCCTACATACTCTCAAGTGTAATAAAGAAATCTTGAATAATAATTTTCCAGAAGTTCATCTAGGTTTTGAAGCTTCTGAATTGAAATTTTTCATTAACAAGATTCATAGTCCTAAAAGGACCAAGTTGCATGCAGATCTGCAGAACAAGAGGCAAACACTTTTATCTTTGATTGTACATTCTAAAGGGTGGAGGGTTTAAAAGGACGAGGCTGTGCCACAGATGAAGGGTTGTGATTCCTAACCCAGGGGAGCATTGTGTCTTCTCTGCTCCAAAAGAGTGAGCTGAGCTGAGAAATATGTGCCTACCCTGGGCCAATTAACGAATATGTGAGAATGATGTATAAGAAACTGCAGACATCTACATAAATGTTGTGTGGTCAAGAGCAAATTTCTTTCAAGCCTGTGGTTCTCAAAATTACAGTCCATGAGAAACCTATGGAGACCGTGTTTACACTATCAGCCCCTCTGGAAGCACCTCCAGAATCTAATTCAGTAGGTATGGGACAGAGCCCAATAAACCACACTTTTGGTAGCTTTCCCAATGATTCTGATACCAGTGAGATGGGTCTTTTCCTTTGAGAAATACAGTTTTAGCCCGGACTGCTCTAGCCCAAGCCAAACTATGCAATAGGAAAAACTCTACTAATTGGCATCATCCTATCTTGAATTCTGATATGCTTAGCACTCCCCTTCTATGAGTTTACTTTCCTAAGAATACAGGCAGGCAAACCTAGGTTTAGGACCTGGCTCAACTGTGCAGTAACTGTGTGATCTAACGTAAACTACTTACCATTCAATCATTCATTTATTCATTCAACAAATATGTATGAAGGCCCTGGACCTAACATATTGAACAAACCCTTATATAGTTGACATGAAGGAGGCAAACAAACATATACAGAGAAAAAAAGATAGGTAAATTTCAGAGATCAGTGAGTTTATTTAAAAAATAAAACAGAATGAGATTGAGAATAATTCATGGGGCAGGGAGGGGCAAGCTACTCTTTTGGATGGACAGTCAAACTCTCTTAGGTCAGATGAGCAGAGGCTCAAACAATGTGAAGGAGCTAGCTATGCAAAGATCTAAAGGAAGGTCAAGAGGACAGCAAGCCCGAAATAAGCTTTATGAGCCACGGGACAGGAAGAAGACCAATAAAGCTGGAGCAGGACTGGCAAATAGGAGAATGGAAGAGAAAGATCAGGTCAGAGATTAGGATGAGCCAGATTACCTAGAGCTTTGGTAGCTTGATAAAGTGCATTGATTCTGTTCTAATTAGAATGGAGGGCCATGGGAGCATTTTAAGAAAGCCGCAATCTCTTGTTGTACAATGGTTAGAATACATGTAAGTACTTTACAGGGATGCATGCCATCATTTTGGTTCTTAGTAAGAGTTCAATAGACTGCAGCTATTGTTATCCTTTCCTGGATGAGGAAAATGCTGCCCACCTCAGCATTCTTTGCTCAGCAGCACCATATTCCCCCACAAAGACATCTTACTTGTCTTGTATCTCATCATCTCAGGGTCAATTAAATAGACTGAGCAAGTTACTTCTGCTTCCATGTGTGGATTTGAGACCCCCGGAGAATTAATACATAGTAAAGATGGCTTTCCAGATGTCTTATGACACCCCTGTTCTGTCTCAGAGTAGAAAGAACTTCAAGGATCATTGGTTTTAAACTGAAAAAAATCAATCCAAAGGTCTAATAATCCAAAGTTGTAAGTGTGAGTTAAGTATTTTGGATAGAACGGCAACTCATACACTTCTTATGGCTCCCAAAAGATCGCCTTAACCCCAGGTGTATGTGAGGCAATGGTAGTCTGATATCCGTATTCTTCTAGCCTGAACCAACTTAATAGTGTCATGGTTTCATCTTTTATAAAATCTTATTAATGTTTCTAATTCTATCTCATTTGTTATTTTAAATAAGAATAAAAAATAACTAGTCCAGAAGAAGCATTTGTGGTTCAAGTAATCTACCCTTGGCCAATAAATATGTATTAAGGACCTGTCACCTGCCAAGCACTAAATTTATTTCATACAGTGACTTTCAAATTAAATCTTTCAAAATAGTCCATCATGTGAAACAGATGACATGAAGCACCTTTGGGGAAATTAGGGCCTCAGTCCTCAACTAGGGCTTTTGGATTGGCCATAGCTCTCCAGGTGTATCCCTGAAGGGTCTGAAGGAATTTGAACACATTTGAAAACTAGTGTTCTGGGTGAAAAGACTCAATAGTCCTCAGATACTGATAGAAAATGGATTTAAAATGTTTGTGATAATGGCTCAAATGTTGATTCTTCATTCTTTGTTCTATAAAAGATATTTTGATGTTATAGGTTATATGTCAAACCCTTTATGGTTTTATAATTTAATGTGCCTTTTTAGTCAAAGGTCCTATAATCTATACCATTCAAATAAATATCCTGAATCTTTTATCTCCAAGAAGCCCTATCCCCTTTGTTAAAAGATAAACTTAGGTACATTAAAATTTTAAAGAGTTAACTTGAACAGACAGCAGGTCATGAATTGGGCAGCATCAAACCACAAATGGTTTGGGTTTCACTGAGAGGGTATAACGTAAAAACTGTTGCAAGATGTCCTCAGAAGAAAGACAAAGAAAATATTTGATTGGCTAAAGTAGAAAATCTTTAGTTAGAATTAGTTGGTAGTTTCTGACTGGTAAAGTTTAAGTTTCATTTTGCTATTTACATTGAGTTGTCTCACTTTGCATATGTAGTAATCTAAGGCCCTGGAGCCATCTCAGCCTAAGAATCACTTGATTAGTCTGTTTAACACTTTTCAATCAGTCCTCACTTCTGCATCCCACCAATAGCATCTAGGACATAAAGAACCAAAAGTCTCACCAGGGGCAAGGTGCAAGACTCCCTCACAAATGTGCATGAGAGGTAGTCAGCCAGCCAGTCCCTAGTATACCCCCAATGAAGTTGAGTTGATTTAAGCAGGAATTTGGAAAGGTGGAAAGTGCTGTGATTTATGAAAGTTTCACTTACCAATAATATGACCCAAGGCAGGTATCTTAATTTCTCAAGTTCATTGTTTTGTATTTTATAAGACAGAAAACAAACAATACCTTTCTTATCCAAGAATGATAATAGTCGATACTCAATAAAGGCCAGTTTCTCCTTTTCACTCTCATTCTCAATTGCGAAGCCCCGTACTTCTCACCTGGAAGCCTGCAGGAATGGAAAAGAGATGAGACAGGGTTGTGCTACTATTTTCCAACTACGTATGCCTACTATTTTCCCACGAATGCAGCTACTGTTATGAAAAGAAATAGTGAATTCATTACCAGTGTCAACCAGATTCAAAATAGCCGTTTTTGAAAAGCATACATATTATAAGATTTGTTTTCATTCATGTAAAAAGCCGCAAAAGGAGTGATATTAAGAGGTCCTTCAACTTCCAAAGACTGGGAACAGCACTGGGATTCATAAAGCTGGAAACAAAAGTGCAGCCGCCACGCTCTGCCCCTCAGTTGAAGTCATGTTGTCTCCAGAATCCCACCCAGCAGCTGCCTCTTCCCATCCCTCACTATTGGTTTATCAGTGGGTAGATAAGGACAATAGCTTTGCTTTTCTTCACTTCATCTATGGTGTTTCCTGGCTTCCTGCCTCCTCCCCTTCAGTATCCAGGTCTCTCAGGGTCTTGGGAGTCGCCTGAGCAGGCGGGGATGTCTCAGGAGTGCAGCCGGGCAGGCGGGCCGCAGAGTCACAGGCTCTGGTGTCATTGGCCAGTAGACTGGAGGGAGACAGCTCCGTGGCTGCATCTGATTGCTAATGAGCTTTCTGGGGCCCCAGCTTTCTCATCAGCACCATTTGTTTTTACAGGCTGCCTGCCCTTTGTTGACTTGAGGCTTGTTTTCCCTGCCTTAGAGGCACTCGGAAGTTTTTCCTCGCTGGACCTGGCTGTCTCCTTTTCTTTTGAGACTTCGTGGGAGCTAAATTTAAACTTGATTAACAACATTTAGTCCAAGGAGGGTCAGGATACTATTTTCATGTTAAATGCTGCCCTTTATGTTCTTTTTGTTTTGTTTTAAGACATAATAGGCCCTCACAATGAGATCCCTTCTGATTTTGTTGCTATGGTGTGAGAGACAAAAAAATAGGATAAAACATTTGATCGGTTGACTCTGATCAGAGGTGGGAAAAGGGATTAATACCTCTTTTGTAAAACTCTATTGATAGCTCTATTTGTGAAACCTCACAAATACTTCTACTAATGATATTTTTACTCTTTGCTACTGAATAACTTCAACTTAATATTTAGTGCGCAGCTTGGAGTCACTTGTTCAAGGAAACTTCTGGACTAGACTCCAGATCCCATTCTGGAGTGGGATCTCCAGATCCCACTAACTTTTCCTTTCTAGCATTTTCCAAGGTGTGATTAAACAATGAGACTATAAGTTCCATTAGTGGAGGCACGACATCTCTTGTGCCCCACCAAGGGGACTGAATATATAAATGGACATATATAAATATGTAAGTGGAATATATAAATGGGCAATGGCCAGATAACATATGAGAATAGAACTCTGACCTTCCACCTCTGCAGCAATAACTTCTCTAAGCCAGACTATAACCTCTGGCCTAGAATGGTCAGCAGAACAGAATGGTATGCTCCCCAAACCAATCACATATATGCACCACTCCCAGAAAGCTCACCTCATGCTAGCATGAGGCTCCCCCATGCCAACAGCCTCTTATAAGAGCATACCTGAAACCTTCCTTCTTCTTCACTAGAAAGATTTGCCAGTCCTCTCCCTGCCTTTGAATATATACCAGATATGATAGTGGCTGACTTCCCAGCTATAACAAATGGAATAAATAGCCTCTGTTTGTTCTCATTTGGGTTGTCTTTATTTTCATAACATGTAATCTCTTGTAATCAGGATAGTGTCTAGCATATAACAAGCCCTTAGGAAAGATTATCTGAATGAATAAATGAATAAATAAAGGACTACACATTAATCCATTCTGGATTCGAATTCTGTCTTCCTGAGGACCTGGCTTTTCACTTCACCTCTCTAAGTATCTGACTTGTGCCTTGGAAAAGTCACTCAATGTGTCTGGGCACCAGACTGTAAACCAGCAAGTTTGGACCAAATAATGCTCTATGTTTCAAATATTCCCAGATCCTCATGTTTCAAGTAGCCTTCATAAAACTTCTCTGCAACCATAGCACAGGATGCCCACCTAAATTTCCCTATGCATGCTTTACTTAAAGAGGAAATGTACTGAGTGTTTTCTATGATAATCCACTTCTTCTGAATGATGGAAGGAAAAGACAAGCTTTTAAGAAAATCACCTTGTTCCCCCTGAATTATGACTTGGTGAGCCATGATACACACAAAGTAAATGGAAAGATGATTTTTGTTGCTTATTTATTTATTTGCTAAAGATTCTGAGGGAGAATCATGCTTTCTTACTGGAAAAATATGTTAAACTCTCTGTACCCCTTCTGCCTTCCCTATACTTACTCACTTGGCTGGGAGGCTCCCTCCTGTACTCTAACAATGCAAACCTTTCATCTTCAAGGCCTACATCACCTTCCACATTCTACATTCACTCTTCCTCAACTTTTCTTGTTTCTGATAATCTTCTGTCTAAACTCCTATAAGATATCACTTACAGTGCACATACGGGTTTTTCCTACTGGATTATAAATTATTGAGGGAGGAAATTTGTATCTTCCTATATTTCACATGATGACGTGACAAAGCATAAAGAGTATCATTGAATGAGAAAATACGGTGTACCAGTTGGTTTCATTTCTGTTATGTTACTGATTTTCTGCTACCCATGGATAATGGTTATAGACTCCATTTTAAAGAAGGAAAGACTGAGTTTCAGAGAGGTTGAGTAAGTTCTCCAAAGTCACAAGGGCAGCAGTATTGGGTCTCAAAGCCACTTCTTCTGATTTCTGGTCAAGTTCTCTTTGGATATCACTACACCTTCCTCCACACTGTAATGATTAAATCTCTTGTTATGTCCCCATTGACAAATTCAGCTCAAATACCTAAAACAATAATAAATACAGACTGGAGGACAAAGTTTCAAAGTTTCAAGTTGTATTTTCAAATTAATTTGAAGTTGTAAGTCACAGCATGGGTTTTTTTAATTTTCCGAGAGCTTTGAACTCAGGCCTGTGTCCTTTTTGCATAGAAACAATAATCTTTGTCTTTATGTACTGAGTAATTTAGATACTTTTTTGTAGCTATTAGGCTAAAACCTAAAAACCAAAATAGTCAAATGAAAAGCAATTGGATTACAGTGGACATTCAGTTCAAAGTGAATCTATTAGATACCGTGAGACCTTATCATTTCTTAGGTTTTTTTCTTCCGTGACCTCCATAACAGAGATGTGAAGGTAAGCTAGAAGAAAATCTAAGAGGAGAACGGATTGGAAGTAGCACACCATCCAGCACAGTAGTTACTGTTAAAAGCATATTTATAAGTCTCAAGTGAGGAATTAGAATAATTCTCTTATTATTTTTATTATTCAGACCTTTACCAAAGCAATAATTCTGGCTTTAAAATACAAAATGTAAGGACCTAAGGAATTTACAGGCAAATCTCAATGGTATCCAGAAATGTTTTAAACGATGACAAATGAACCTAGAATTTGTACTGAAGCAATTGGGATTTTTTGGCCTTTGCAATGGAAGGAAAACAAAATACTCCTTTCTAAAATACCGAGGATTTTAGTCAAAAGGTTAAACACAGGGGTACAGTCTGCCTCTCCTCTCTACCTTTATCAGCTCAGAGACAGTGGCATCAGAGATCTAGGATCTATCTCTTCCCATAAATTTACCTTCCCACATTTCCCCCGCTTTTGGAAGCCTGAAGATACTCTGTTCTTTGTTTTGCCACTATACAAGATTGAAGGCTCCTTGTTAAAATACTATTGAAGCAAGGCCTCTAAGCCACTGCCTTGAGAGAGAAGTGCTTTCTTGAACTGAGGCCTCTTCTGTGTGATGGGTACAGCACACATTAACAAACTTCTGTTTGTTTTTCTTTTGTTAATCTGACTTTTGTTTTCAGGACAGTGTTTCAACTAAGAACCTAAAAAGGGAAAGAAAATATGTTTCCTCTCTTACAGAATAAACTCCACAACTCTTACCAAACAATGGTCTCGAAGGATATCAAGAATAGTAAATTAGACAAATGAGAGGGGCTCTCTGTTTCCTCGGAACCATTGCAAAACACAGTGGGCAGCTTCATCCATGTCCCTGCAAAGGACATGAACTCATCCTTTTTTTTTAATGTCTGCATAGTACTCCACGGTGTATATGTGCCACATTTTGTTTATCCAGTCTGTCATTGATGGGCATTTGGGTTGGTTCCAAGTCTTTGCTATTGTGAACAGTGCTGCAATAAACATACATGTGCATGTGTCTTTATAGTAGAATGATTTATAATCCTTTGGGTATATACCCAGTAATGGGATTGCTGGGTCAAATGGTATTTCTGGTTCTAGATCCTTGAGGAATCGCCACACTGTCTTCCACAATGGTTGAACTATTATTTACACTCCCACCAACAGTGTAAAAGTGTTTCTATTTCTCCACATCCTCTCCAGCAACTGTTGTTTCCTGACTTTTTAATGATTGGTATTCTCAACAAAGTAACACAGGAACAGAACACCAGACACCACATGTTCTCACTCGTAAGTGGGAGGTGAACAATGAGAACACATGGACACAGGGAGAGAAACACGCCAGGGCCTGTTGGGGGATGGGGGACTAGGGGAGGGATAGCATTAGCAGAAATACCTAAGTAGATGACAGGTTGATGGATGCAGCAAACCACCATGGCACGTGTATACCTATGTAACAAATCTGCATGTTCTGCATATGTATCCCAGAACTTAAAGTATAATAATAAATAAAAAAGGAGAGGGGGCAAACATTTAATTGTGTCTTTCCTTCGTGGTACTCTGATACTTTACACTTACTTTTCCCTGACTACTTATCACTTTATCTTTGTCTTATTTCCTATCTTCCTCTTTTGTCTTCACGGGGCTGTATTTTATTCATTGTATTTGTATTTTATTTTTGTATTTCTTACACTTACAAGGGATCAAGGGTAACTCTGGTTTTTACCTGTCCAGTATCTTTATCCCCTTCTTCAATTCTTCTCTACGGAGCCACTCCTCCCTGAGTCTTGTTCCTTGTTGAGTGGCTGGGCAACCTCAAAGCAGAGGGGCAAGGGACTTGACTGAACAATCAGAGTATTCCATCCACCTTTCTACAGTGATGAGTTTGAAAAATAGTGTGTCATTCAAGTGGAGAGAATGAGAGTTGATCGCCAGATTTCAACTGGAATTTTTGGTGCTGAGAAACTTCCTTTTTTGCGGTTTGATACTGGTAGGATGTAGGACTGGAATTCCTGGAGACATCCATGTGGAGAGAAAATGTTTCAAAACAAAACCAATTTGGAGGACAGCAGAACTGAAAGATGCAAAGAGGCCAAGTCCTAACTACAGTATTTTAGCACTTCAATCCAGCCAAGCTTCAAGGTCGTCCACCTTGTGCATTTCAATCTGTGCATCTATAGGCTCATGTTTTCTTATTTTCATCAAGTCTGAGGGAGAGGATGGTTCTTGTTGTTGTTGTTTCTTTTTTGTTTTAGAGACAGAGTCTCACTTGGTTTACCCAGGGTGAAGTGCAATGGTGCGATCTTGGCTCACTGCAACCTCTGCCTCCTGGGTTCAAGCAATACTCCTGCCTCAGCCTCCTGAGTAGCTGGGATTGCAGGCGCACACCACCATGTCTGGCTAATTTTTGTATTTTCAGTAGAACAGTGTTTCGCCATTTTGGCCAGGCTGGTCTCAAACTCCTGACCTCAGGTGATCTGCCTGCCTCGGTCTCTCAAAGTGCTAGGAAATCAGGCATGAGCCACTGCGCCAGGCCAAGAGGATGATTCTTAAACTAAAAGAGTGATGATACACATGAGTAGGTAACCAGGACTGTCAGAATAATAAAAATACTGAATTGGGTTTTTAAGGGACACCTTTGCTAAGCGTAGTTTTCATTCTAGGTGGGCTTCTCGTATGGTTTTCCTGTCCTCACAGCTTCAAGAACCTGGTTGAAAGTAACTCCTATATCCGTATTTTTAGATTAGAACTTCTCCAGGCCTACATAGCCAGCTGCGTACTGGCCCCTCCATGGGCGCCTCAAGTTCAATGCCATTAAACCCACAAGTTTTCTTCTCCCTCAAACTTATGCATCCTCTTGCTTTCCCCATTTTGCTTAAGAAATTTAAGGACCCAAGCCAGTCTTTCCCAACTAAACTGCTTCCTCATGGGTAAACATCATGTTTTCCTTTTCTTTTTATCTTATTAGCTCCAATCCTAGTAGCATGCCTACCATTTGGTAGATGCTCCAAAACTTTTTAGCTAAATAAAATTATTAATAAAAAAAGAATAAGATATGATAAGACTTCTCTGTTACTTACAGATAGCTAGAATGGGTCTTTCTTGAAAGGAAAAGAATGAAGTAGATGACCTCTCAGGATTCCTTCCAGCAAAATATGAAAAAGTAAAAGAAAAAAATGTCTTTGCCTTGTTTACCAAGAGAATCACAGGCTGACTTGTGGTTTTCATGGCGCTTTACAGTTGAAAAAATTTTGCTTTTGTTTATATTTCATTTCTGACCCATTTATTAAAGTAAGTTAGATGCCTAATTGGTGTTGATGCAATATAGTTAGCCATAGACATTGAATCTATGAAATAGCTTCTTAGTTCAAAGAGCTGGTATTGTCCTAAGTATCAATAATGCAACTTTGCTCGTAAGACATTCTGACCTAATTATTATATTCTTCTGGTCATTTTTTTTCTGTAGGACAAAGCCAAATGCAGTGCTTAGAATAAATAGTCTCTTCTCCACAATGCCATATTTGCTCAGAATATCCCATCACGGAAAAATGTGATGGTTCATAGAAAGGACATGAGGGCCGGGCGCGGTGGCTCACACCTGTAATCCCAGCACTTTGGGAGGCTGAGGCAGGCTGATCACGAGGTCAGGAGATCAAGACCATCCCGGCTAACATGGTGAAACCCCGTCTCTACTAAAAATACAAAAAATTAGCTGGGCATGGTGGCGGGCGCCTGTAGTTCCAGCTACTCTGGAGACTGAGGCAGGAGAATCACTTGAACCAGGGGGGCGGAGGTTGCAGTGAGCAGAGATCGCACCACTGCACTCCAGCCTGGGCGACAGAGCGAGACTCTGTCTAAAAAAAAAAGGAAGGGCCAGGCGCGGTGGCTCAAGCCTGTAATCCCAGCACTTTGGGAGGCCGAGACGGGCGGATCACGAGGTCAGGAGATCGAGACCATCCTGGCTAACACGGTGAAACCCCGTCTCTACTAAAAATACAAAAACTAGCCGGGCGAGGTGGCGGGCGCCTGTAGTCCCAGCTACTCGGGAGGCTGAGGCAGGAGAATGGCGTGAACCCGGGAGGCGGAGCTTGCAGTGAGCTGAGATCCGGCCACTGCACTCCAGTCTGGGTGACAGAGTGAGACTCTGCCTCAAAAAAAAAAAAAAAAAAAGAAGGACATGAAGCAGAATGATGTATTTGGCAGCCAAGACCACATACTCAACCTAATCTAAGCCTAATCTCCTTGGCTTAGAAATAGAACAGGACAATCAGTCTGAGGGCTCAAGGAAATACAGACAATAGTCTGAAAA
This sequence comes from Rhinopithecus bieti, assembly GCF_001698545.2. Taxonomy (NCBI): domain Eukaryota; kingdom Metazoa; phylum Chordata; class Mammalia; order Primates; family Cercopithecidae; genus Rhinopithecus; species Rhinopithecus bieti. The sequence goes on along the minus strand of NW_016825415.1, from coordinate 374,331 downwards.
GACATTAATTACACCTCAGTACTTTTTTGCCTATGGGAGAATTCTGTGTGTTTGCCACATGGAAACACTTGTTTCAATCTAGACATGTGCAACTCAGAAAGTGTGGATGAATGTGATTGCAACGGGAGTGAAGAGGTAGGGAGCTAGGGGAGATGCCAAAATATGTGGGCACACCATGAGGTCCAATAGGAACCACACTTTCGTCGGAAGATATGGTCCTATTGTCATCCTATCGCATTGACAACCTCCCCATCCCTCCACAGCACTCATGCCCTTCACTCCATAAACCCTGACCTTGTTATACATAGCACATATATTCTTATATCTCTATCTATTGACATATATGTTTCACAGTAGGTTTAGATATCCTGCTGGCTCTTAAGTACCTTGAGGTCAACACTTATATCTATTTTATTTTCTTCTACCCTGGATTATTCTACAATTTGTGGCTTTGAATAAATGCTACTGACTGATATTGTTTGGCTGTGTCTCCACCCAAATCTCATCTTAAATTCCCACGAGTTACAGGAGGAACCTGGTGGGAGGTAATTGAATCATAGGAGCAGGTTTTTCCTGTGCTATTCTCGTGGTAACAAATAAGTCTCACAAGATCTGATGGTTTTAAAAAGGAAACTGTCCCTGCACAAGCTCTTTTTGCCTGCCATCCATGTAAGATGTGACTTGCTCCTTTATGCCTTCTGCCATGATTGTGAGGCTTCCACAGCCACGTGGAACTATAAGATTAAACCTCTTTGTTTTGTAAATTGCCCAGTCTCAGGTATGTCTTTATCAGCAGCATGAAAACGCACTAATACACTGACCAAGCTATCTACATTTTGCAATCTCAGAAAAATCTTTATGAGACGAGTAAAAATTTTATGGGACCTGTGACTACAAACATGATGTGAAGGACAGCTCTGGCTAACATGGTTGTGCTGTCTTATTTATGTATAGGGGATGTCTTTTTGTTTCTTTTTTTTGGACAAAGCTACCAATTTTTAACCCATTTATTCATTTGTTTTAAAACAAATATAAAGTACCTGAGTATTACTCTTAGTTAAATTCAGAAAAGAAAACTGAGATTTCTGTTTCAAATACACCTTATACATACAACCTGAAGGTAATTTTATACAATATTTTAAATAATTTTGTGCAAGAAACAAAATTTTGACTGTGTTTTGACTGTGAGCCATTATAGAAGGTCAAGTGTAAACTTTTTCACTTTTGGTATCATGTCAGTGCTCAAAAATTTTTGGACTTTGGAGCATTTTGAATTTCAGATTTTCAAATAGAAATGTTCAACTTGTATAGGACAGAGCAAGCTTATTTTTAGGCTTGTATTTCTTTCAGTTAATGTCTTATTCATGTTCTTTGCTTGTTTTAAATCATTTTGTTGCTCTTGACTTATAATAAATCTTTGTATGTTAAGAAAATTAGCCCCTATCTGTCATATGCATGTTAAATATTTCCTATCTGTACTGTGATTTTCAAATTCTTATTTCTTATTTATTTTATACCTTATAGAACTTTAATATTATTATCCAGTCAGATTTGTCTTCTTTTTTTTTTTCATTTTGGATTCTTGGTTTTATGTCGTCTTTAGGAAATCCTTCTCCATTTCATGACGATTTTGAAAAATCTAGTGCTTTGGTACTTTTAGTGCCTCTTTACATATATGCATATATAAAATTATTATTTCTCACCACTGCAAGTGAAGTGTAACCAAAGCATGGAATAGGAGGTCAAAACTTGAAGGGAAGCACTGGCTCTGGCACTTTGCTGTTTCTTCAAGCGCTGGTCTTCAAGCTGTTGTCCTCTCTACAAAATGTAGATGAAGGTAAACATTTCAAAAGGACTTCATGGTGTTTAAATTATATTTGCAAATAAAAGAAACTTATAAACCAAAAACATTGTACCATAGCTAACTATAAGCAATACTTAATAATTGAAATTAGTAATTGTTTATGCTATGGACTGAATGTGTCTCCCTCAAATTCTCAGGCTGAACTCCTAACTCGCAGCATGATGATATTAAGATTGGGGGCCTTTGGGAGATAATGAGGTTTAGATGAGGTCATGAGGGCTAGAGCGTCCATGATGGGATCAATACCCTTCTAAGAAAAGGAAGAAACACCAGAGCTTCCTCTCTGTGCCATGTTAGGATACAGTAAGAAGGTAACCATCTGCAAGATTAGAAGCAGGCCATTACCAAACCCCAACCATGCTAGACTCGGATCTTGTGCTTCAGTCTCCAGAACTGTGAGAAATAAATGTCAGTTGTTTGAGTTACCCAGACTTTGATACAGCAGCCTAAGCAGACTAATACAATATACTTGAATTTGATAATTTGATTAAAAGTTTCCAAGAACATATTAACAGTGCGAAGGCAGGTCTAGTGTAGGAGTTTGAAAGAAATTACTCACTAGTGGAGAATGCTTATCCCGGGTCCTGTTGCTATTGACTCTGCATATCATACATAGAGTCTGCTTAGATTCAGGATGATGAAGAGGGGAACATTTACACTTTAACTTATGATATGCCACTAGAATACATTTCATGTCAACATGAGGCAAATTAACCAAGAGATCAAACTCTAAATTCTGGAAATAATAATCAAAAGCTAAATTGTTTGCTTCCAATTCAGCACTTCAAAGATTAGCAAATTAGCAGAAATGAAAGTTTAAAAAACTCATCAGGGTAGATGAAAGAGAATTTTCCAAGATTTTGAAAAATTTAACCAGGTTCAGCTGACTTAAAGATTTTCATGATGGTTTTCTATTTTATTCAGTTAAACCAAATACATGAGCATCTTTGCTGCTTTAATGTTCTGGAGGTATCCTCCAGCTCCAATACAGTCTTATTGTCATTATGAAGTAAGAGTTTCTGGGTCTTTTAACATAGTTAAAAAGATGGGCTCCAGGCTCTGTCTTGGAATATAAAAGCTCATCTCATGGTACTGGGTGTATTCTCGCATTTTAGGTAAGATCTAGTTGGTTCCTCAACCAAACTTGAGGAGAAAACGTAAGTCCTATGGTATAAAAATAAAATTTGGTTCAATTTTTCCCTTTCTATCTAGGCTGCCCTAGAAAATGATCTGGTCAGTCCAGCAACTGAGCTTGAAGATGTGGCAGCCACAGCCTTTTGGACATTCTGCACGAGATGCTGGTCTTCACAGCAGCCTGAGGCCGTGAGGAGTCTTGAGCAGCAGAGGCACTTTCCTACTTTCAACCTGCTTTAAGCTCTAGTATTCTCGGTCTTCGTGGCCCCAGGAAGAGCAATTTCTTCTCATGAAAGGAGAGCACAGTCTCTTTTCTTTTCCTCTTTTCTGCTATTGCCCTTGCCAACCTTGTTTTTCTAGTACTGGGAAGTGCCCGACTCCTCCCTTCCTCCTGGGAGGAAACAAAGTGAATTTCAAAATGACATACTTGTCCATCATTCTCTCCAAAGAACATAAAACATATTTTTATGAAATTTCTTGTTTGAATAACTCTTGGAAACATAGATGACAAATATTAAGTTTTCAAACAGGAAAAGCTCCAGTAAAAGGCTATCCAGGGTTTTCTGTAAGAGAAGAGTTTCAGAGCTGTTTACTGAGAAGTGTGAATGCTTTCCTATATCATATCCCATTTACAAAATTTCTGCAATGGTAGTCTCTCTGTTCCTGTACCTACAAGTCAGTCAGGATACTTTTACAAATTAAAAACTGGGGTAGTAAATATAAAGAAAGGAAGTACTCTTGGCTCCTTGATATTGCACTATACTTCCAGAATTTCTAATGGGATGTGGGCAAAGATGGATGTTATGGAGTTCCCTTTTCTAAAACATTGTTTTAAATATACCAGCTAATAAAAACAATCCAGTCATTTATGAAGAATAATTTTTTGATTACTTTTTTTAAAAAATCAGATCTCTCTGGGATGAAAGGAATAATTTTGGAAATAAGCTGGGTAGAAATGTGCATGTAGAAGGCCCTTGGTCAGGATGATCCTTAAGCGGAAGGACAAGGAAGGACTGGGAGTTGGTTGACACATAAGATCCTTGGGGTTTTCCAAGCCCAGCTGTTGAAGCCATGGTCACAACTGCTTGTTGTTTCCATGAGTCACATTAAGAGTGCTTAGATGAGTGCAGTCGTCAAAGAAGTTATGCCTTCGGGTTAACGCTGTCATAAATATGCCACAGCTAGCCTTTCCTGGGACTACAGAAAAATTTGGTGTGCTTTTTGGGTCATTTTAGTGAAATGCTTACTTTCATTTCATGATTTTGGCACTATTCCAATTGCTAATAAAACAACTGGGAAAGAGACCCTTCTAAATATATACCATTGGCTCCTAAATATACATCAGCATCTGAGAAAAACTCCTTTTGGCCCTCTGGTATAAATGTTTTTACGTCTGTATCTATATGATAGCCAACAAATGGTATTAGAAGTAACTAGTCAGACTCTGGAATCAAAGTGTACATTTCTTAATATATAAACTAGTTCCATGAAGTCAAATAACCACAATAGACTTAGCTCCCTTGTAAGCAGCCTGTACAGAGATTCGAGACCAATCATGGATATCCAAGAAAGACAGTCCTAGAATGGAGATGGAGAGAAGCACTTTTGCAGAGGAATAAATTGAGATGTGTTTGATTCTAAGCAAATCATTCCATCTTTCTAGGGGTCATTGTCCAAGCTTTAACAGACTCTGGCATGTAATCCCACAAAATTAAACATTTCAATTCCAAAATTATTACTGAGTACATTAGATAAGCTAGTTATATTCTCAAACTATGGAGATTAAAATATTGAAAAATTAGATATGGTCCCTGCCTTCCAGGATTATGCACCAGATAATGAAATAAATATGCAAATTAAGGGCTCAAATGATTATGTAGCCAGAAAATAATTTTTAAAATGTAATTCTCCCCAAAGTAAGTTAGATTTAAATAAAAAGAGGTTAAATGCACTGTTTTCTTCCTCACTTAATTTCTTTTATACACTTTGGCATATTCCCCTCACCAGTGCCCTTCCTTCTGACCCTAATGATGTGCCCAGTCCTCTCCATTCTTTGAATGCTTCCTGGAAGGTTTTTTTTCTCAATTAAATTTTTTCTTTATATTATATTTTTATGACGAATCATACCACAAAACCACATACAGCATATATTTACTAAATGTTAACCTATTCGGAGTTGTTATTAAGAAGCGACACATGCACATATAAAAAATAACGAGCTTCTAGATGACAGAGAAAATGATCACTGGTGCCATCATGAATTCTGTAAGAGTAAGTCATGGCATACTATATTAGTTTGTTCTCACTCTGCAATTAAACACATATCTGAGACTGGGTAATTTATAAAGCAAAGAGATTTAATTGACTCACAGTTCCACATGGCTGGGGAGGCCTCACAATCGTGGCGGAAGGCAAGGAGGAGCAAAGTCATATCTTATATGGCAGCAGGCAAGAGACCCTGTACAGGGGAACTCCTATTTATAAAACCATCAAATCTCTTGAGACATTCATTATCATGAGAACAGTATGGGGTAAACCATGCCCATAGTTCAATTATCTCCACCTGACCCTGCCTTGACACATGGGAATTCTTATAATTCAAGGTTAGATTTAGGTGGAGACACAGAGCCAAACCATGTCACATACCAACCTCTTTCCTCTAGTTAGCAAACTGACAGAAGGACGGCATATAGAAATGCAGTAGTCAAAAGCCTCCAAAAGAATATTTTAACCAGTAATGTCTGGAAGAAAGTTCAGTTAAATGAATTCTTTTGTTGAACAACTATGCTCAGTGAGGATTGATCTAAGCAAACCTGATGGGAGATTCTATTCTATTCAAGTACATAGGGCCCTATCCTCAGCTCTATCCTGCTCTACATTTTAACCAAGGAGTAGGATTAGGTTATATAAAATTAGAGTAAATTTTCAGATCCTTTGAGACTGGAAGAATAACTTATTTTATTTTCAGAACCTGAGAGACTTTCCAGATTCTTGAGAAAAGAAATGCATCTAAGATTCAATTTTATAGCAATAAATATAAAGTCCTATATTTTAGAGAAAAAACAAAATAAAGGGTGGGTGAATAATGGCATAGCAGAGTTAATGACCTAGGGGCTTCAGTTCATAATTAACTCTTAATCATTAGAGGTGCACTATGGCTTATAAGTAAGTGATTTACCATGTAGCAGGTAAATCAAGGAGTTAAAAGTTCTGTTCTACTCTACTCTGGGTTGTTTATTCAGACTGCACCTAAACTATTTTCTGTGGGCAATATATTTTAATGGTAAACAAATAAGATTGCATTTAATAGTGTGTCATCTACACAGTTGAAAAAACAGCAGATAATTATAAGGCATAATAAAAATATTAGGTCTAATAAAAATCTAATAATCTAACTGTAAAAGATCTAGTAATACTTTGTCAAGAAATGTCTGAGTTCTACGCTAAGAAAACAAATATTTACTGAGATATAAAAGAAGGTTTTACTATATGGAGAAATATACCATGTGTCAGGGAAAATGAAACATGAAATATGTTAATTCTTCCCAAAGTTATTTGTACATTTGTCCAAGTCCAATAAAAATTCACGAGGTATAAATTTATAACATTAAAAATTTTTCTAAACTTCATTTCGAAGAATAAAGAGACAAACTTAGTCAAGAATATTTGGGGACAAAAGTTTTAAAAGTTTGAAAAAGAGTAGCTAGGGAAGAACTTACTTTACAAGGTATTAAAACTTTATATAAAAATTTAATATGGTGCTAAAATCAATAGATAGATTGATGTAATAAAATACATAGGCCTGGTGTTGACTATAATATATAAGAACCTAACATATACTGAAAGAAACATCCTAAACCAATGGGGAAAATATCTTTGAACAGTATTTTCACTATCTGAAATTCATTCTAAGAAATTAGTAAAAGAGAAGGTAAAAAATTCCTGAACAAATAAATTAATCACAGCACTATTTAAAATAACAAATGGTCAGAAACAACTAACCCTTTTATAACAAAGCAGAGTGGTTAAATAAACTATAGCAGAGCCATATGATGAAACATGCAGCAGTTAAAATTACATCTTTATCAATTTTATTGATATGAGTAAATACTTATTATAAAGTTTCAAGATACTTTATATCCAAATGATCATAAATGTACCTCAGCTACATTATATGTATAAAATGACTCAAAGATATAAACAAAATCTTAGAAATACATTTATATAAATGGAAAAGGATGACATGTTTAAATCTATTAAATAGAAATAACTAAAAGGAGGAATTACATAAGTTTATAAAATTGTTAAGGGAATATATGGAAAAGTGAACACTGACTTTTCTACTAAGTTCTAGAATTAGGAAGGTCCTCCTCGAATCTTGAACATTGTACATCTAGAAACAAATTCAGAGCTGCTTTAAGTTATGGGTATTGTAGATGCCACTGGAGGTGGATTCTAGCCTTGAGAAAGTTCATTTTGGATAATTATGCTGCTATATATTACCACAGTCACAAATAGTTCATAGCCACATTTCAAGTACAGATGTTTCACAAAGTTTTTAATGTAAATGGAATTTTAAAAGTTATTTTCTCCCTACTACCTTTATCTCTTTAAACACATCTGGTATCTACAAATAAGAGACAAAAATAGATTCTTAATATGGTTTGACTGTATCCTCACCCTAATTTCATCTTGAATTGTAACTCCCACAATTCCCACATGTCTTGGGAGGAACCTGGTGGGAAGTGATTGAATTATGGGGGTGAGTCTTTTCCGTGCTGTTCTCGTGATAGTAAGTCTCTCGAGATCTGATGGCTTAAAAAAGAAAAACAGCAACAACAATGGGAGTTTGACTGCACAAGTTCTCTCTTTGCCTGCCAACATCCAAGATATGACTTGCTCCTCCTTGCCTTCTGCCATCATTCTGAGGCCTCCCTAGCCAGGTGGAACTGCCAGTTCAATGAACCTCTTCCTTTTGTAAATTTCCCAGTCCTTGGGTATGTCCTTTATCAAGCAGCATGAAAATGGACCAATACAATTCTATTGCCAAAATTTTATTTTTTATCCTTTTAGAAAAATGAATGTAAATTTAGATATGCCCCTGATTAATAGATGCTGTAAAAATTATTTGATATAATTTTTTAGCATTAATTTCTATGCCCTAACTAAATAGGGCACATTTCATCAAATCTTCTTCAAACCAAAGATTACATAAATAGAAAAAGATTGCATTTAATTATAGAGAAAAGACAAGGTTTAAAAAATTATTTTGAACTATTATACACAGCTGAAATTTTAAATTTACCTGAACACATGGCATCACTGAATACCCTATTTTTAAATTTTGTCCCATTAAATTTGCTTTGACAGGCAAAATCCAGTCATCTTACTAATTTTTCAATTTTTATTAAGACTCCAAGTGTGATTTTTTTAAAATAAAATGTTTTAACTAAAATAATACAAAAAAAAAAACAGGAAAATGAAATTTGAGCTGTACCTCTCTACCCTTAATCTCCATATCAGAAAAGTGATTCCACAATGTCTTTTACCTGTTAAAGAACAATCGCCTAAAATAAAACATGCCTCCCCACTACAGCCAAGAAAGCTTCTGTTCTAAGAAAAAGATATATTTCCTTGTTTTGATGATGTTCGTATTTTGTGGCCTGTCGCCACTGAAAGAGAGCTTTCAATTCCCCCCAAAACCACAAAATACCCCCACTTCTCCCTCATCATTGTGGTTACTAGTTTATTTATCAGTTGTGGCAAATGGTCACCCTTTATACCATACTTAGCTAAATATTGTTTGTTTTAGGAACAAAGCACAGAGGACAAATATTTCAATGTGGGTTTTCATTTGGGGAGGGAGTGGGACTAACACTTGCATTCCAGTTAATTCTCAGCCTCTCAGCCCCGGGCTCTGGAGGCAGCTGAAGCTTCAAAGAGTCCTCCAGACTCTGAGGAGACACTTAGGCTCTAACTTGCACAGAGGAGGCAGGAATTAGATTGGGTGCAATTAACCTGAGAAGTCTATAGATTCTAGGCCCTAGGCAAGGAGAAAGATGGAAAGACGACAGCAGCACCCTGGTTTAATTATTGTATAAACAGATCATAAGGGAACAGTGTCTCTTCTTTTAAAGAGCCTCTGCAAGGGAGTTTTTTTGGTCAGGATTTAGGCTGATTCCAGTAAACTAAATATGGAATGAATGTTAATTCAAGAGAAATCAAAATTAAAAGAAACCACCTCTACACAAGGCCACCCAATACGATAAAGAAAAATCCCTTTCAAGCCTAAAATATTACTACTGGGGGTCCATGATAAAGGAAAGAATGTACTGTATTTTATTTAATTAAAAATTTGTTAGTCATGACCCACTGAATTGATTGCTTGGTACACTAATGGGTCATGATCCTCAGTTGGAAAAAACACCAGTCTTATCGAAACCCATTCATGAGTAGGAAAAAATTTAGATTGGGTGCTGTGCGCGGCCCAGATGTGTAATTCTTCAAGGCAGTGTGGCCTGAGAAAGAGGAAGTATAGGGCTTCAGCGGGGTCACCAATGAGAAAAACCTACATTTTCTTCCCCAGCATTGGATTTCCTGGTGTCAGAATCTGAGGCACAACAGTGTGGGCAGTTTCAATAGTCCTGCCCATTTGTTTTTCTACAAATCTATCCATCAAGTTTTGATAAGACTGTCAGTTCTGGCTTTCATTGTTACCAGTGGGACACTGGGCAAGAAGTGTGGTACGAATGGGGAAAATCTCTGTGGGGTATTGGATAAGAGCATAGGCTGTGGAATCAGACAGGCTTTGAAGCAAATCTCATCTCTGCCATTTACTAGTTGGTCACCTTGCCAATTTACTTAACCTCTCTGATACGTTTTTTCAGTGGAACTTATTGTGACACCAAAGCATGTAACATAATACCGGGCACAGGATGCTTAATAAACAGTAGATATGTGATGTGATTTTTAATCAAGGGTCTACTAGAAATAGCTATGTGACCTTGTACCAATCACATAACATCTGTGGGCTGAGAGAAGCTGTGACCCTGTCTTCCTCTTCTCTCTACAAATAATGCATCAATTAAACCATGGATCATTGGCCTAGAGAGAAGTAGAAAGCAGTATCCTTCCTACTTCTCTCTAGGCCAACGACCCATGGTTTAATTGATCCATTGTCTGTAAAGTGAGGGGCTTGAATGAGAGGTGTAATGTGCTCCCCAACTTTCTATTTTATTAATTCCACTAGGAATTTGGGAATACAGTGACCAGGTGATTGAAATGTATCTGTCAGCTAGATTTGCAGAAAAGGCCACCTTTGAGCTTTCCTCTATCATCCAGACGCTGGCTTCTTTTAGAAACTGCCTTGTTCGTAAAAATCCTTCAGAAACCATTTCAGAAACAGAATAGAATTATAAAATCAAACTTATATCTACACGTTTCAGCAGAAAAATAAGCAAGCTGCAATGACATGATGCAGTGTTGCCTAGATGCCCGATGTCGTGAGAGGTTTTGCTATATATCACTGGTGAAGATCTGACTATAAGTAAGGTTTTCCTCATCCAGTTATTATGAGATCTTCTGCCTCTTTGATGGTATAAGGATCATACAAAGGTATCTTTTTTGCTTTTATATTTTAACCTTAATAATGAGTTGTTTCTCCATTAAAGAAAGAAAGGTAATCTTTACTATTAGAAAAAGGATTCCTGTTCTCCTTTTATCCCAAGTGCCCTTCCTACTTCTCTCTAGGCCAAAGATTCATTGTTTAATTTATTAAGTGACTCAAAATGACATCCTTCAGTTGGCCCTGAGCTTTCAGTCTTCTCCTTTTCACTTTCTTCTGGCCTAAAATAAATGTATTCCTTCTTCCTATGCATTTACCTACTTTTTGTCAGAATTCATGCCCTTCAGCTTCTCCGGGTTGGGTTGTTTTTGCCTCATCCATGTCTATGGGATCTCTTTCATTCTCCCTCCTCTCTCTTCTCTGCACCTTCATGTTAGTGTAGGGATTTACTATTTCTCACCCGCACAATAGAAAACATCCTATTGGGTCAGCAAGTCTCCTTTTACCCCTCATCTCAATATAGTCTTGCTACAATTATTAGCCAAAACATTCTAAATAATATCACCAAGTAAGTCAAACCTTGCTTTAAAATAATCAACGACTTAGTGCTTAAGGAAAAGGAAAAAGAAAAAAATCCAAGCTGGGAACTTTCTGTTCCTAGAAAACTCCTTATTGGTTTGCTGTTTAAAATCTATCCTATCAGCCTTCTGCTCAGTCATGCTATTGGGACTAGTACTAGCTAAACTTGTGCTAAGACATAAATGACTATTCATGTGGGTAAAACTGTATGAAATCACCAATTCAGATCTGTAATAGCAGGCAGCACAGTGAACTTTGGCAGAGAAGGCAAAAATGAAGTGAACTCATGATTGTCCCCAAGTACATAATCTTAAAAGCAGACAGAAAAACATGCATCACCTACAGGAGAATGATAATAACAATGACTAAAAGTGATGATGATGATAATAATAACAGTAATGCTTTCTCCTCAGAAATAATGGAAATAGAATAATGAATTACCATTTTTTTCTTAAATAAAAAAAAAGACTGTGAACCTAATATTCTGTAACCAGTTAAAATATCTACCAAAAATGAAGTTGAAATAAAGAGACTATCAGACTAACCAGATCTGAAAGAATTCATTGCCAGGAGACGTCAGCTACAAGAATTGTATAAAGAAGGCCTTCAGTTTGAAGGATAATGATATACGGAAACTTGATTCTACACAAAGGAATAAAGAGTGCCAGATATGGTTATATACAGGTAAATCTAAAATTTTTTTCATATTGTAATTTCTTCAAAAATTAATTGATTCTTTAAAGCAGAAATAACAAAATATCATGGGGTTTAAAATATACATAGCAAACAATAATACAAAAATAGGAAGGGAGAAAATGGAAGTATACTACTGGAAGATTCTTACCATATACATAAATTAGTATAATGCTGGGGATAGACTCTGATAAATTAAAAATTCATGTTGTAAATCCTAAAGCAACTACTAAGAAAATGAAAACAAATCTAGCAGAAGACAAGAAATAACTAAGATCAGAGCAGAACTGAAGGAGACAGAGACATGAAAAATCCTTCAAAAAATCAGTGAATCCAGGAGCTGTTTTTTTTTTGAAAAGATCAACAAAATAGATAGACCATAAAAATCCTAGAAGAAAACCTGGACAATACCATTCAGGACATGGGCATGGGCAAAGACTTCATGTCTAAAACACCAAAAGCATGGCAACAAAAGCCAAAATTGACAAATGGGATCTAATTAAACTACAGAGCTTCTGCACAGCAAAAGAAACTATCATCAGAGTGAGCAGGCAACCTACAGAATGGGAGAAAATTTTGCAATTATTTGCCTGAGAAAGGGCTAGTATTCAGAATCTACAAAGAGCTTAAACAAATTTACAGGAAAATACAACCCCATCAAAAGTGGACAAAGGATATGAACAGACACTTCTCAAAATAAGACATTTATGCTCACAGACATATGAAAATGCTCATCATCACTGGTCATTAGAGAAATGAAAATCAAAACCACAATATGCTACCATCTCATGCCAGTTAGAATGGCGATCATTAAAAAATCAGGAAACAACAGATGCTGGAGATGTGGAGCAACGGGAATGCTTTTACACTGTTGGTGGGAGTGTAAGTTAGTTCAACCATTGTGGAAGACAGTGTCACAGTTCCTCAAGGATCTAGAACTAGAAATACCATTTGACCCAGCATTCCCATTACTGGGTATATACCCAAAGGATTATAAATCATTCTACTATAAAGACACATGCACACATATGTTTATTCCAGCACTATTCACAATAGCAAACACTTGGAACCAACCCAAAAGTCCATCAATAATAGATTGGATAAAGAAAATGTGGCACATATACACCATGGAATATTATGCAGCCATAAAGAAGGATGAGTTCGTGTCCTCTACAGGGACATGGATGAAGCTGGAAACCATCATTCTCAGCAAACTAACACAAGAACAGAAAACAAACACTGCATATTCTCACTCATAAGTGGGAATGAAACAATGAGAACACAGGGACATAGTGAAGGGAATATGACACACTGTGGCCTGTTGGTGGGTGGGGACTAGGGAGGGGATAACGTTAGGAGAAATACCTAATGTAGGTGACAGGTTGATGGGTGCAGCAAAACACCATGGCAAGTGTATCCCTATGTAACNATGCTTAACTTAGCTCCTGATAGTGGGAGAACAATGGGGCAATACCTGACTGACTTTAAGCTGGGAAACTAAGAGAAAGTCAAGCTGGCTGGCTCTTCAGGCCACTGCAGCCAAGGTGAGGGGGCCATAATGGACTGTCTACACTTAGAGTGTTTAGCAGTTGAAATGCATGAGCCAGATGTGGGCTAAGCAGAAGAGAGAGCTCACATGCAACTCTTTTACATCCTGTCCAGGAGGGCTACTCAGTAATGTGATGGAGATCCAAGGGAGACCATGTAGAGTGCTCTGAAAATTCCGGGGCTGAGGGGCCACCTCCAGCCAAGAAAAATGTGTCACCACATCACAGAAGTTATACTTAATCCAGGGAAGAACTTTGAAGAACCTACAAGGATGCCAGTGAGACACAATGCCAACCTTTAAACACCAGCCAGACCCAGATGTGTGCAGTAAAGTTATAGCAGTACTGGGTAAGTAAGAAATTTCCTGCGTTTCTGGAGGAAGTCAAATTGTCTCTGTTTGCAGATGACATGAATGTATATTTAGAAAACCCCATCATGTCAGCCCCAAATCTCCTTAAGCTGATAAGCAACTTCAGCAAAGTCTCAGGATACAAAATCCATGCGCAAAAATCACAAGCTTTCCTATACACCAATAACAGGCAAACAGAGGGCCAAATCATGAGTGAACTTCCATTCGTGATTGCTACAAAGAGAATAAAATACCTAGGAATACAACTTACAAGGGATGTGAAGGACTTCTTCAAGGAGAACTACAAACCACTGCTCAAGGAAATAACAGAGGACACAAACAAATGGAAAAACATTCCATGCTCATGGATAGGAAGAATCCATATTGTGAAAATGACCATACTGCCCAAAGTAATTTATAGATTCAATGCTATTCTCATCAAGCTACCATTGACTTTCTTCACAGAATTAGCAAAAACTACTTTAAATTTCATGTGGACTCCAAAAAGAGCCATATAGCCAAGACAATCCTAAGCAAAAAGGACAAAGTCAGAGGCATCATGCTTCAAACTATACTACAAGGTTACAGTAACCAAAACAGCCTGGTACTGTTACCAAAAGAGATATGTAGACCAATGGAACAGAACAGAGGCCTCAGAAATACCACCACACATCTACAACCATCTGATCTTTGACAATTCTGACAAAAACAAGCAATGAGGAAAGGATTCCCTATTTATATAGTGTTGGAAAAACTGGCTAGCAATATGTAGAAAATTGAAACTAGACCCCTTCCTTACACCTTATACAAAAATTAACTCAAGATGCATTAAAGACGTAAACGTAAGACCTAAAACCATAAAAACTCAGAAGAAAACCTGGGCAATACCATTCACAACGTAGGCATAGGCAAAGACTTCATGACTAAAACACCAAAAGCATGGCAACAAAAGCCAAAATTGACAAATGGGATCTAATTAAACTACAGAGCTTCTGCACAGCAAAAGAAACTATCATCAGAGTGAGCAGGCAACCTACAGAATGGGAGAAAATTTTTGCAATTATTTGCCTGAGAAAGGGCTAGTATTCAGAATCTACAAAGAGCTTAAACAAATTTACAGGAAAAATACAACCCCATCAAAAAGTGGACAAAGGATATGAACAGACACTTCTCAAAATAAGACATTTATGCTCACAGACATATGAAAAATGCTCATCATCACTGGTCATTAGAGAAATGAAAATCAAAACCACAATATGCTACCATCTCATGCCAGTTAGAATGGCGATCATTAAAAAATCAGGAAACAACAGATGCTGGAGATGTGGAGCAACGGGAATGCTTTTACACTGTTGGTGGGAGTGTAAGTTAGTTCAACCATTGTGGAAGACAGTGTCACAGTTCCTCAAGGATCTAGAACTAGAAATACCATTTGACCCAGCATTCCCATTACTGGGTATATACCCAAAGGATTATAAATCATTCTACTATAAAGACACATGCACACATATGTTTATTCCAGCACTATTCACAATAGCAAACACTTGGAACCAACCCAAAAGTCCATCAATAATAGATTGGATAAAGAAAATGTGGCACATATACACCATGGAATATTATGCAGCCATAAAGAAGGATGAGTTCGTGTCCTCTACAGGGACATGGATGAAGCTGGAAACCATCATTCTCAGCAAACTAACACAAGAACAGAAAAACAAACACTGCATATTCTCACTCATAAGTGGGAATGAAACAATGAGAACACAGGGACATAGTGAAGGGAATATGACACACTGTGGCCTGTTGGTGGGTGGGGGACTAGGGAGGGGATAACGTTAGGAGAAATACCTAATGTAGGTGACAGGTTGATGGGTGCAGCAAAACACCATGGCAAGTGTATACCTATGTAACAAAACTACATGTTCTGCACATGTACCCCAGAACTTAAAGTATAATAATCAAACAAACAAACAAAAGAAAACAAAAACAAAAAAGTATGATGATAAACCAGAAGCCAGTAGAGGAGATGAAATAAAATACTAACATGTACTCAATTAATCCAAAAGAAAAAGAAAAAAAGGAGAAGAGACTATAGAGAATCTGAAACAAATAAAAAATTACAAGGTAGCATATTTATAAACAATGTATCAATTATTGCATTATATAAATGAGATAAATCAAAGATAAATTTCGCCAGATTCAATTAAAAACCAAGGCCCAACTATAAGTTGCTTAAAAGAGACATACATTAGATGTAAAGACAAGAATAGTTTAAAATTAAAGGGTGGTAAAATATATGTCATACAAACATTAATTTAAAAAAAAGTTGTGCCTATCCCATGTTCATTGAAACATTATTTGCAATAGCCAAAATATAAAATCAACTGTAGTGTCCATTACTGGATGAATAAAGAAAATGTATATATTCACAATGGAGTAAGTATTCATCTTTTAAAAAGTAGGAAACCATTTGCAACAGCAGGAATGAACCTGGAATATATTATGTTAGGTGAAACAAGACAGGCACAGAATGACAAATACCGTATGATCTCACTTATATGTGGAGTATAAAAGTGTCAAACTCATAGAAACAGAGAGTTAAATGGTGGTTACTAGAGGCTAAGGCATGGTTCACTGGGGAGATGTCAGGATGTCAGTCAAAGACACAAAATTTCAGTTGGACAGGAGGAACATGTTCAAGAGATCTATTGCACATCATGATGACTACGGTTAATGATATATTGTTGACTTGAAAGTTGCCTATTTAATAGAGTCGATTTTAAGTGTTCACACCAAGAAAAATGGCATGTGATGTAATGTACATGTTAAATAACTTAATTTAACTATTCGCCAATGTATACATATACCAAAACATTATGTTGCATACCATAAATATATACAATTTTTACTTGTCAATTGAGAAATAGTTAATAAAATAAAAATTAAAAGATAAGAATAGGAAAAGTAGTTGTGTCTATATTAAGATCAAAGTAGACTTCAGAATGAAACTATTGATCAAGGGAAACATTTCACAGTTTTAAACAGATCAATTCATCAAGAGGAGACAGCAATCATAAATGGATATTCACCTAAAAACAGAGCTTCAAAATATATGAAGCAAAGAATGGCAGAGCTGAAGGGAGAAATAGACAAATCCACAATTGTCCTTAAAGGTTTTCATACTGCAGTCTCAGTAAATGATTTTTTAAAAAATGGCATAAATCAGTAAAGACATTGAAGATTTGAACAATACTGTCAACAAACTCAATCAAATTGACATTTGTAGAATTCTACATTCAGCAACAGTAGAATAAATATTATGTTTAAGTGCACACAAGACATTCACAGAGATAGAGCACTTCTTAAGCTATAAAATGTCTCAATAAATATTAAATAATTGAAACAGTTCTAAATCCGCTTTGAATAAAACAACACTACTTTAGAAGTGAATAAGAAACATATATCTGGAAATCTTCAAAGATTTGGAAATTACACAACAAACTTCTATATCACTTATAGATCAAATAAGAAATCTCAAAGAAAACAAACAAATATGTATTTAGAGCTGAATAATAATACAATATATCAAAATGTGGGAATTGTAGACACAGCAGTGCTTTAGAGACAAATTTATAACTCTAAATGTTCTTATTAGGAAAAAAGGTTTAAAGTCAATAATATATGTTTTACCTTAGGAAGTTATAAAAGAATGAAATGAAACACAAATAAGCATAAGAAAGATATAGTAAAGACAAGAATAAATGTCAATGAAATAGCAAACAGACAAACAATAGAGAAAACCAAAGACACCAAAAGCCAATTTTTTGTAGTGATTTATAATATATTGGTAAAGTAATTAGATTGACTAAGATAAACCAGGAAAAATCCCCAGCAATTACTAACTTCTAGAATAATGAGACTTTATTACATATTCTATCAACATTAAAATAATAATAAGGAAATATTATAAGCAATTCTATGCCAATAAATTCAATAATCAGATAAATTGAAGGGTATGAATTTTAAAAGTAGAAAAATAAGTGTAAAAGAGGAAGACATGTATTTCTTTTAGACCAGCAGAAAGTGAAAGGGAGAGAAAGACTGACAGCTCAGGACCAACTAAGGAGTCTCAGTTCAATGACTTCTCAATAAATTAAACAATGCATCACTGGCCTACAGGAAAGTAGGAAGGAACTTTCCCATATAAAAGGAAAACAGAAATTATTATTCAAAGAGTTAAGACTAAAATTTCCTTATTTAATGAGAAGCAACTAATTATTGAGATACACTTTTTAAAATGCCAATACGGATTAGATCTATTTTTTTAAATACCTAGAAAGGTTTGTTATGGTAGTTCAAGTTCAAAATGTTGGGTGAGACTGGTACTTTCATGCAGTTGTGAAAATGAATCCGATATTAGATGAATTATATGGATTTCAAGTTGAGGGTGATATTTTGGAAGGAAAGGTATTTTTTAGTGGGCATTGGTTTCTTTCAGTGCGGTCCCCTAAAGAGCATAAATGAGGTCTTTAGTGAAAAGAGTTCTGCAGTATGTGTGTTGGGTGTTCAACAGAATGTTTTTCTCAAGACCGAGCGCTTCTATACCCAAAGAGTAGTCACCAAATTCATAAAATGTGAACATGAAGAAACCCGAGCCACTATCTCCATGCATAGAGGGATCTCTAGGCCACCCAGGGTCAGCAAAGCAAGCTGTTTTCTGCGTGTCCGCACTTTCAGGAAAGAAGAGTTGAACCCAGCGATTCCATGGTAACCAAAATGGAACTTCCCTCCCTTTGCTTCTCTCCTCTTCTGCTTCTCAGTCTTATATCTCCATATCTCTCTGCTTCTCGACTCAATCCCCATTCTCTTCTGCTTTCATATTCTAAAACAGCTTTTGTTCCCTGGTTGTTTACTTCCATTATAGAGTAAAGGTCCGAACTTTACCCAAATGATGCTTTGAGGAAAAAAGAAAAGAAAGACAGATTTAGCGAATATTATGTTATGTCATTATTACCTTTTTTTTTATTTTTATTTGTAGAGATCGAGGTCTCACTGTGTTGCCAGGTTAGTCTTAAACTCCTGGGCTCCAAACATCGCTTCTGCCTCAGCCTCCAAAGTGCCGGGGATATATAGGCAGAGGCCACCAGGCCGGTTCTGTATTATTGTATTTGGGTTGTATATATGCATAGAAAAATACCTAGAAAGACAGACTCAGGTTAGTCATGCGTTCTCTATCGGATATTAGGGTGGGTATTAGGGTTACCAGCGATATTTCTATTGTTTTTCTTTCTGCATTTTTATTATCTATGTTCTCTATTTTCTAAAATAAGTACTAAATTTTTTAAAAAAATTAAAAATCCAAGCTCTCAAAATCACCTAAGAGATCACTAACCCTGGAATAATCCATATAGTCTTTCTTTGTCTTTTCTCCTCTTTTTTACATATCTGAACTCTCTCATTTTTCTAGAATAAGCAGTAATTTTTTAATTTAAAAAATCAAATGCTATAAAGAATGAATAAGAAGACATCGCGAAAGAATTTGTTCTATTTTGAACTTCTAGCTATTTCAATAAAGGAGAGTGAAAAGACAAATAGCCTGTAAATAAATAATGTCTGAAATATAAATATATTATAAAAGAGTGAAGAACTTAATATAGCCATAGAATATGAAATAGAAAATTGAAGTCTCAATCTCTTTGGCTGGGTCTAAACTCACTTACATTTTATTGTCTTGTCACTGTGCTTGGCTGTTGGAGAGTTTTATGCCACTAACGGCATGACTAATTTGATGAAGATCTTAGGAAGTTGGGAAACAAAAAATATCTATATGGCTGGCATATGGGAAACCATATGAAAAAGATGAACTTCCTTTTCCCAAAAAAGTTGTCAATAAAAGGTCAAATTTCTTTAGTTAACTCACTCTTATTGATCATATAACATGTACCCGGGACTGTACTAGACACTTAATTTAATCTTTACAACACTATGAGTGAGGTAAAACTATTGCTTCCATTTTTCAGAAGAGAAAATTGAGGCAACAACATCAAGCAGCTAGTAAGTAAAAAACTGGGATCAAATCCTGGCAGTCTTTCTCTTAACTACTGTTCACGGCTTAGGGAAAGTTTAGCCAGGCTTTGGCCCTTTTATGACAATAGATGAGATGATGGTAGAAATACCATTGTGTGTTAGACAAAATTGATGAAAACTATAGAAAGAACCCATTTCATTTCAGAGAATATAGTCATAGGTGTGAAAAAACTTTAAGATAATGGCAGTTCTCACCTTCAGGCAGGTGAACACCTGTTTCTTACATGATCATCTGTTGTCTATTCAAGTTCTAAAATACCTAATGATACAGAATTATTTGTGGAGTGCTGTAGAAGGCAGGCTCTAAGTTGACTCCCAATAGCTCTCACTTTCTAACATTTACACTCTGGTATAATCCCCTCTGCTTGAGTGTGGGCTGCACATGGCCACTGGCTTGTGACACATGGAAGACGGCAAGAGGGGTGGGATGGGATGTCACTTCTTAGATGAGGTCAGAAAGACTGTGACTTCTATCTTGCCCATTCTCTCTCGCTCTCTTTCATTCTCTAGCTTACTCTGAGGGAGGCCTGGATGCCATATTGTGAGCGGCCCTGCTGAAAGACCCATGTGGCAAGGATCTGAGATCATTGGTCAACAGGCTGCAAAGAGGCCTACCAACAGCCAGGCTAGTGTTCTTGGAAGTGGGTCTTCTCCTACTCTTCTACTTGAGATGACTGCAGCCCCAGCTGACACTTCGATTGCAGCCTTGTTAAGACATCATGAGCCAAAGACACCCAGCTAAGTTATGCTTGGGTTCCTAGCCCACAGAAATGGTAAGATAATAAATATTTGCTGTTTTAAGCTGCTAAGTTTTGGGCTAAGTTGTTATACAACAATGGATAACTAATACCAATACAGTCATTGATCTCATTGAACACACTGGTAATTCTTTGGAAAAATGTCTACTTTCTCCCCAAACTAAAATCCATTAATTCTAGCAGTTAGGTGTTTGGCAGTGCCTTTAAAACAATGAGTAGAAGTACATGGCCAGGTCTTTAAAATTGCATTGCTAGACTGAAGAAGAGCTGTTTGACTTACTGGGCTTCCCACGTTCCTGCCTTCAATTCCTGGGTTAGTGTCACAGGTTGCAGATTTTCCACTCTATCTCCCTGTCATGTCTCTGGCACTTCCCCTGCTTGGCTCCTAGTAATCAACTTTGGCTGACCTCTAACTCTCCACCTCCTGGACCACAAAATAAACCCAATGCTCTGATCACAGCTCCTCTGCAACTATGTTTACTCCTTGGTTTGGGATCTGCCCAGACTCTCACTACACCTGCCATAGCATTATCTTTCTGTCCTGTACCTACGGATGAAGCAAACCATTGATTTCTCCAACTATGCTAAGTAAGAGCAAGTCATATTGTAAGTAACTTAATAATATAGAATTTCTAGAGTTATAAAATAATGAAGCAATTTTATAAAACTATCTTTTAATAGGTTTAAAAATAAAGCAATGTTATCATTTCCAATAAATTTTGAACAATAGAAGGCAAGCACTACCCATTTCCAAAAAGAAAGCTTGTGCTTTTGAGGTTGAAAAGGTATGAAAGGTAAACCATGTAATCATATGGTTATTTTTAGCTTTAAACTAATAAAATAATGGTGCCTTCTTAGCACAGTAGGCAGTGCATCAGTCTCATAAACTAATAAAATATTTTGCTCTATAATACATTTGAGGTGTTTTCTACATCAAGAATTTGCCTCACACTGACAAAATAATTGTGCAACATATATTCGTTGAAAATCAGTAAAAGACAGGACACTGGGCTGGGCTTTATGAGAGCACACCAGAAATGAAATTAGAAAAGTTGGGGAGAAATGTTTTTAAAAACTTTCCCTCCAATTCCCATCTCTCCCGTGAAATAAGTTGGAAAAATATTTTTCTTCCTTGCTTATATGGCACCTGAACTTTCAATCTCTGATTACCAAAATTAAAATTTCTGGAAAAAAATCACATTTTGTATAACTTACTTTTGTTGTTCAAAGTAAAAAAATCATTTTAGATTTGCTTTAAAACTACTAAAACTTATATTTTGTATGTATTCCAACTTTCTTAAATGGTCAAGGATCTTTAAAACATTTATTTCCTGCTTCTAGAATTTCAAAAAATCTTATCTTACTCTTAGACTTACTCAATATGCATATATATGAGAGCATTTAAAGCAAATAATATTTGACAAATTAGTGATGTTTTGGAGCATCTCCAGTTCATTACCTTTTACTCCAAGAATGTCAAGTTCTTGAGAGCAGAAATTTTCATCTGTTTTGTTCACTGCTATATCTCCAAGGCCTGGGATAGTGAATGCACAGCACATAGTAGGTGCTTAGTAAATTATGTGTTAATCGAAGGGATGACTGCTCACTTTGGGAGAACAGGGCTGGGATTTTGCTAACATTTTTACTCTCACTATCCTGCCGTCACATGTAGTTCAATGTGGAGTGGATACTCTTTCCTGCTGATGTAATGATTCCGACTTTCAACTCCTGTAAAAGAATTATATTTGGCTTTAAATAGAAATAAATGTGAAAATATTCTCAAAGGCCTGAACTCAAAAGGAAGAAAAAAAAAAAAACCCTTTCCCAACCTGTTATTTACCTTAATCTTCTTTAGAGTGAGTCTTTGCGTTCCTCAGTCCCTTAAGCACTTTCTAAAGATGAACTAGATCAGATTCAGGAAGATGAAAGGAAGTCAAAGCCTCAGATTAAAAAACTAGCTAACGCCCAAATCGTGGTGCTGGGCTGCAGTGTGTACATGCAGGATAACAGCAAGTTACTCTTAAGAAGCTAAAAGACATTTGCTTGTTGGGTCTTATTGTGGCTTTCTTTCCTCCTTTGTTCCTTCCCTCTCCTCCCTTACTTTTCTTTCATCCCCCTTTCTTTTCTCCCTCTTTTCAATCTTTCATCCTGATCTCAGGGCTTTCTAAGAAAATTAGAACCTTTTGGGCAGGGCATTTCTTCCCATATGTTGTATTCCACTGTAAGACACACACAAAGAAATCAGTACTGGATTACTTTTCTCTGGAATTTACTTTTAGAAAAAAAAGAATGATTTTTTGTTAAAAGGCTAATGTCGGGATTATTTTACTCCAAAACAACTTTCAAATTTATCTTTAGATTGATACACACTTAGGCCAAAAATCTATCTTTTCCTTTCTTCTATAATCATATCTACACTTCCTGAACAGTAAGAATTAGTTTTCATAATTTGGAAATACAAATTTATATAGTTCTTCAACAGTTTGCAAATATCCCATTTTAATCCTCACAATAACCCTATACAATTATAACTCAATACAAGGAAAGAAAATATTGTTACTACCCCGTAGAGACTGCATTTCGCTCATATTTATTAAAGCAAAATACATCTTGAAAATCACATCTGATGTTCATTGAAATTTCTGAGGCAGTTAGATGTGGGTATGAACTAGGGAATGTGTTTTCTTTGAATTCTGTAGCTCTTCTACTCATTTCTTTATATTCTTTTATTTCTTAACCATATGTTTTGTATTGTATTAATGAAAACTGTGGGATCCCTTGCTGGGGGGATTAGACTTGAGGGAACTTGTTCTGTGTTTAGGGAGGGAGAGGGAATGCTTTCTGCTTCATCTTTCTATTGTGCCACCATGTTTCTCGGTGCCAATTCCGGGAAGGGTATGAATTGGTCATAATTGTTTCTCTTATAGCAAGAATATACTTTCGTTATTACCAACAATATTTTTATTTGTTTAAATGTGGCAAGGTTTATGTTATTTGATCGTGTTAAATTAAATGAATATTATTATGCCTTGAGAAACAAATTTTAGCAAAATGTATAGAAATTATTTCTAAATTTTTTAAATATAAAATGTTAATGAGAATCCACTCAGTGCTGAGACACAAAGTGAGTACTTAAATGAGGTTGAAAAACTTTCAGTTCTTTTTGGAGGGTTATGATTGTATTTAAATTCTTGTGATCCCTCAAGTAGCTTCTTCTGCTGTTCTTCCCTATTTTTCTCTGTCCTTACCTCTCCTTTTCAGGGTAATTTGAGAAGGCGAGTAAAGGAAAAGAAACATTATTCTAATTCTTCACTAAAATTCCATCCACATTTCACTCCCTACTAATCTCCCAAAGAGAACAGCGTTAGCTCAGTCCCTGTTTTCACCAGGACATCTCTATGATGCTATCTGACCTCTTGCTTTCCAGATGTCATTGGAAGTGAAACCATATGTGGCTTTCTAATGACTCAGATTCAGCCCCTCTTACATGAGAAGTCAGCCTGAGCAGCATGGGGGCCCGTATCCCTCATAAGAAAAGGAACATGAGATAAAACTCAGTCACTCCCCTGCTTCGCCCAAGAAGAAAGGGAGGGGAGTCGCGCCACATCTTGTGGGGTGGCAAAATATTTCTCCTCCAGGGTAAACATCTCGCATCCTCTTTCTCAGGGCCAGCAGCCTCCGTTGTTTGTTGTTGCTGTTGTTTGTGTTTAACATAGCCAGCTACAAGCTTCTGCTGACAGCAAGAGCTTCCAGGGAGGTTGTGGAATTTTCAGTACTGCGAAGACACTGGCCTGTGAGATCCCGAGATCTGGTTTACGGTAAAGCCCCATATTCTTCTATTTATTCCTTTACTCTTTAGAAAGTTCATACCAAAGCAGCTAGCTCACTGCTTGGTTTTTTTAAAAAAACTTTTTTAAACACCAGTCTCTCACATCTCCAGAGTTTCTTTTGCGCTTTTAGCCCCTCATTAGTCTCACCACCTAGTCAAATCATAGGCACTTCCTTCTATTCTTTCTCCTTGATGGAATGTTTCAAAGTCATTACCACTTCATCTTTGTGTTTTCCCACCATTTTTGTTTCTACTGTTTTTCAAAGTGACTTTACTTTTTGTAGACATAGGGTCTTGCTATGTTGCGCAGGCTGGTCTCAAACTCTTGGCCTCAAGCAATCCTCCCACCTCAGCCTCCTAAAGTGCTGACATTACAGGGGTGAGCCGCCACAACCTGCCAGGAGTGACTTTTTACTTTTTAGTTTATCATTTACAATGGTTTTTACGATCATATTCATTACTCACCTTCCCTTTTTCTCTGCATAGCTCAACGCTGATCAATGATGGTGGTCTTCAGCCCTTATTATGGTTCCACCAGCCTTTGACTGTTTTTTCCTTGGCTTTTCAATTACAAATGGGACTCAAGGCCTAAGCTGACCCTCATCTCATCTTCCCAAAGTCAAAGTTGCTGCAAGCTCTTGCTAATAAAACATTGGCTAAGCAACGTGCTATCACGCAGTGTCATCTTTTTATTTAACACAACTTGGCTTTTCTAGCCATTTTATTGTTTTATTGCGTCCAGATTAGCTGTCTCTTTGAAAGAGATCTTTCCTGACTTCCCCAGTCAAAGAAACAAAACAGTGTTCTAGGAAAAGCAGTGTGAAAACTCATGTTCTGATTTCACTTCTCAGTGATTCATTGAGTGCACCACCATGCTAGAGGTATAAGGATGTTGCTGAATGATCTTCAGAGACTGGATTCTCTTGCTGAGGAAATTCTCGTGTCAAAGTAACAAAAGATACAATGATCTGTTTAGTTCATAAACTCACTTGTTCCCCCCACTCTTTCAAGACAACTCATGAAAATATTGGGCAACATTTCATCCCATAGTACATTATATCCCACCACACCACCTAACACCACAAACCCATCTTAATGTGGGGATTCTCTTGAATCATGAAGAGTTCCACAAAGTAAACAGGCAGGTTCCTATGACCCATGTCTATTAGGTAGAATTTTTAAGACAAGGAACCAACCAATATTCTTTCCCTCCACCTTCTTTCTTAAAGTGAGAACTGTTCCTCTCTGGGCCACTTGGCCCATGTTGAATGATCCTCTGAGATAAGTTGACCCTTTTCACAAGATCTCAAACCAGGAGTGCTTAGATGATAAACTGGAGTGGGAAGTAAAATAGGAAGACAGCTTTCACAGAAATTGGAGGGATTTCCATTATTAAGAGGTGAAATGCCCTGTTTTGTCTCTGGTTTAAATTTAAGTTTACTGCCAAAGGTCACATGATGCAACAAGTCATGCAGGCAGTCTTCAAGTTGCCCAAGGGACAGAGCTTATTCTCTATGAAGTGATGTCCAGGCAAAATGCCCTTTAGAAGTTTGTGGTTTCCACAGCAAGAGGCTGAATTGTGTTGCTGTCTGTAATTCCAGCTCATAAAAGCATGCAAAAAGATTATCCAAATCCTAGAGTTAAGGAACTATATTAAAGACAGATTTCCTTTGAACATCAGTGGCCAAAATGATGAAGAAGATGAGAGAAGACAGAGGTGGAGAGGAATCAAAATTTTTATCTACATATTATGTGTCTTTAAGATTAAATCATTATTGTGATTTCATTCACTTTTGTACTCAGCAGATAACTTTTGATCATGTCTGCAAAGAGACCAAAACCTGAAACCTGAAATATGGCAAATTAGCTAAGAACCAGATATTCCTGTCACTATAGAAATCATTCTGGTATTGTCATTGTCTGATATTTTCACTAGAGTCTCGAGACACTCTTCAGTTGGAGCCAGTGCAAAATCTCAAAATCTTTGGTTGTTTGGTAATACCTATTATAGTTCTAATTGGAAATATCCTTCAACATAGTATTTTCACCTTTGAGAATTTGCCCTAAGTATAAGTATACTTACAATATTGAAATAACATATGTTCAAGATTACTCATAAGTGAAAAATACAAAATATATTCTGATATATCTATTTAAGGAAATAACATACAGCTGCAAAAAATGGCAAAATGCATCACTTATTGGTGTGAAAAGATTTCATATTGCTAAATGAAAAATGTCGAAGGAAAGAACAGTGAGGATAGTATAGTATGTTCAAGAGAGGGAGGGAGGGAAGGAGGGAAGAAGGCAGGCAGGGAGGGAGGAAGGAAGGAAGAAAGGAAGGGAAAATAAGAAAGGAGGGAAGGGAAAGAAAAAAGGAAATCAAAGGAAGGAGGGAGGAATGAATGGAGAGAAAGAGGAAGAAGGGAAGGAAGGGGGAGAAAATGAAGGGATAAAATAATAATATTTACTTGTATAATCAGAAAATATCTCCGGAAGACTTGTCTCTTGGGATAGCAACTGTCAGCTGGGGTCATGTACTTTGTAGCTTTTAAATATTTTGAAATATTTTGTACCTTAAAACAATGTCAAGCCAAGTGAATATATTACTTGTTTTAATATAAATGTGAGAAAGTTGCCCTACTTCCGTGTTTCCCATTAAGGAGCTGGGAATGGGCTGTGGCATTTAGTCTAATACAGAATAAAGCATGAATATGAAAATGGCTATTTTTTACTTTCATCTTGATAATTAGACTGTCTTTTTTTTTTTTTTTTTACAAGGTCTCACTGTGTTGCTCAGACTGAATTCTCCCACCTCAGTCTCCCCAGTAACTAGACGTAACCACCACACTGGCTCACACTGCCATTTGTCATGCAGTGGCATAGGTGGAGTGGGGAATATGGGCATTTGAAAATGTGTTTGAAGAAGCAGCTGCAAATGTCCTTCCCTTTGTTTTGTCTGAGTGGTAAATAGTACAGGCAGTCAATCAGCAAAGATACTAATAAGCTGAAGAAGTGACAGTAAAGAAGAAGTAAACAGCAAATTAGTGGTTTAAAAATTCTTATAAGAGGCAATCATGTAAAACTTGAAGCTTAGACAGTCTGAAAATAAGGCACATATCTGCATCTATGTGCAACTGAGTATAAATTGAATCAACTTCTCCTGTAGTTCTTTTTTTAATATGTCTATGATGCCATGCAGCACTGTGATATCTTTATCTATCTACACATTTTTCTGCAATGTGAATCCCTGGAAGGCAAGATCGCCATTCTGGTCACTTGTGGATATCAGTGCTGAGCTCAGCTTCTGATGCATGGCAGTCAATTAATAAATGATTGTTGCCTGAATAACTGAGCCCCAAAACGATATTACAAGTTTAATATCAGTAAAGGATTTAATGCTTTCTAACATGAAGATACCAGAGTAAGTGTTTACAGTATTCTTCCACTAAATTCCTTTTACTAAGGCAACTACGTGTTTCTAAGAAGTAAAAATGTCTAACCCTACAGCACGATTTATTTATGCACTTGGTAGCGAGTATATTTTAAAATGCAAATATTTGATCTGTAAATTTTTTAAACATAAGCAAGTAAAAAACACGTAAGCTTGATGAGTTCTCTGCTTTAAATTTCAGTAATTGAAATTGAACATGAACATGTTGCCATTTATTTGTCAACTGATGTCACTTTACACTTTATTTGACACACTTACTGAAATGATTTAAAAAATATAGAAAGAAAAGAGAGTTACCGGAGATAATGCTAGTAGTCACACTCTTTCTACAGTATAGCGGCTGTGTTTTCAATGTTTTTATTGTACGTTTAACTCAAAACCACAGAAGAGTTTTCTGATTGACTGAATTTATAGTTTAAAAAAAGGAAAATATTAAAACCATCTATACTCTTCTGTTTTGGTAATTGGGTATAATCTCAAACATAAATTAGCATTTGGGGCTTGATTAAATAAATATCTCTTTCCTAATTTAGCTGGTCTAAAAGTTTAGTTCTTTAAATTGAAAGTTTGAATTAAAAAATATATATATAAAGTCAGGAGTGATTGTTCGATTATGGGTTTTTTCCCCTATCTTATTCTTTCTTCCTTTTCTTGTCTTTTAAGACAAAATAGTCTTTTCTATTCCTGGCCTTTTAGAGTTGCTGATTTTTGTATAACCCAGAGATGGATTTAAATGTAGATTGTATGAACTTCATTCCTGAGGGAGGGCTTATGATTTTGTGAGAAATGCCCCCGGAAAGGGGCCAGGGAGACTGATGGAGAAGAGTTTGGGAGGTAAGAATGGCTTTCCGTGTGTGCTTTGTAGCCAGACTGCCTAAGTTCCTCTAGTCATGTGGCCCTGGACAAGTTCTTCAACCTCTCTAGACTTAATTTAAAACTTCATAAAATGAGGAAAGGGCTATGTGTCTTCCATTCTAAGACATCGTTAATTGTAACTGCACCATTAATTTATATTTAACTAAGAAAGAGAATTCAATGACTCATTTGTTTTGGAGGATGCATCCTAATTTCAGAGATGTCAGCATGTGTGTGGGGTGCATATTAGATCCCTAAAATGCAGTAAAGATACGTACCTCGTAGAATTGTGAGGATTAAATGATCGAATAAATGTGAAGAGTTAGCACACCTCAGAGTGCAATAAGTGCCCAATGACTATTAACTATTGTTATTATTATTATCCTAAACTTGATTCATGATTTGTCTTTGAAGTAGAGTCTAACTGGACTGAAAGCAATCTGGAGCACTGGCAAGGGGCAGGAGATTGAAATGTAAAACACATGGAATGGAGACCGATTTCATCTCTCTTGATTCTAAGCTCATTTGTAGTCATATATGTATCTATTCACAGATGGTTATGGAGATAGTCACAAGGCTTAAACTATAGAGTAATTCTCATTCTGAAGTTCTACCAGTGTTGATGCTATTGCTGCAAATGGGGATTTTTTCCTTCTCACTTGTCATTTCCTAAAGAGTGTTACTTAAATGTCCCTAATGGTGACAGAAAATCAAATTTTAAACATTATTGTGATTTTTATATAGGCTCAAAGTTATATAGAAACAAAACATATAAGAGAATGAAGTTAATCTAGGTAAAAGCATTATAAAATGACCAAATAATTGCAACAGAAAATCATAACAAGCCCCATTATACCGCCATAGTTTTGTGCTTGATTAAAATAAAACAAATCTGTGAATTAATGGAGTTAGTTTTCTTGAACAGCTCATGCTTTTTTTTTTGTTTTGTTTTTTTGACACAGCAATTTTGTGGGGTTTTAAAATTTTTTATTGATACATAATAGATGTACCTATTTTGGAAGTACATGCTTTAACTTAATACATCCATGTGATTTATAAAGATCAAATCAATGTAATTGGGATACTCATCACCTTAAATATTTGTCTTTTCTTTATTGAGTAGGTTATACTTTTTATTTGTTCAAAAACTCCTCAGGTTCAAAGTGTTTAATACATATATCAGTAAGGACAAAGGTGTATTTATTATATTTACGTTATTTTAATGAAACGTAAAATGTTGCGTAAATTACCTTTTTCATATAATGATATTAAAAAATAAATAATGAAGTCCCAAGTTTCCTGGGATTCAGAGCACTTGCATTCAAGTTCTGCTACCTGATTATGCTATTTAACCTTTCTTAAGTTTGCTTCTTTAGCCCTCTTTATCGCAAACTTTAGAATTCAAGAGCTTAAAGTGAGAAAATATGATTTATCTGAATAAATGGCCCAGGGCCAGGTTTATGTAAGAACGTATTTAATGTTTTTGTCCAAATAAGGTCTCGGGCTTTGAAACTTCCTTTTGTAAAGATGAGTGCTATTTATTCCAGCTAAGAAAATTCTTCCCCATTTATCCAGTGTCTGTGAGGGTGTCATGTGTGTGCGATGCTTTAAGACTCCTAGCTCAGAAACAGAAGTTAACACTCCACACCCCATGCTTACTTGCCAAATACACTGTTTTGTTTTATTCCAAGTTGAAACATTTCCCAGTGGTCTCGAAGTTATTTCGACTGACATTTTTGAGATGGCTTGCTTTCTGCCCATTTTGCTGTCATCTGGGGGTTAAGGTCCATGCTTGGCATTTTTCTTCCTCTTAAAGCCACTTAGCAGTTTCAAGGATAGATGATGTTCTCTTTTATTTGGTACCATTGGCTTTAGGGAAGCCCCAAGGACCATCTGCCCCATCAGAGTCACACACAGAGGGTTCTGCTCCTGCCTTTGGAAGTTGGCTTCCTGAGCTGCTGACCGTGCCAGTCCCGCTGACCTACTCTCAGATATCACAGGCACCCGCTGTGTCTGACAGAGACCTTTCTGCAAGTACACATGCAGGTCTGCTCTGTAAAGACTTTATCGTTTGCAGATTATTGCACAGAGTGGCTACGAGCTGTGGTGTGATCCTGTCACATAGAGAGCCTGGTCACGTTTTCAGAACGGCAGGAAACAGGTACACCCGTAAGCTTATACTTACCAGACTTAAAAGAAAAGAAAATCCATGCTGTTCCATGAAAACCGGGCTCAAATAAACTTAGTCACTGATCTGTGAAGTAAATAATCTGATGGTAATGCATCAGTTGACACTTTGGCCTGGGTTTTTAGGCACAAATGAAAGCCGGGGCAAAGAATTTTTAATTTACCATTATTTCCCTTGATAGTTCAACAAAGTTCTTGTGCTAGAAAGTTTTATAAAACTACTTTCTGAGTGTCCTTTGACATTTCCCTGATGATACAAAAAGTCAATATTTAAGACCTTAAATATCAATATTGACAGAAATATGATTATTTAAATAAGAACACAAATAGTAAAATAATTTTATATGATACTCCTATATATTAGTATTTTTAAAACCCTTTGGAGCAGAGATGAACTTAACATGTGGTAAGTATTAGACATTAAAACCATCACCCACAAGTTGCTTTGGGCTTTCTCCTTTTATATCCTAGTCATTTAAAAAACTTAGAGTTTGTGGTCATCCAAATTTCCTTATAGATTTAAACTAGGCAAATGCCTATGCTTCATACAAAGCAGACTTCTTCCTCATTTTCATAGAAGTATATGGAGTTGCTAGAAGACTTTCCTCTTAGGTACTGGGGAAACTTCTTGAATATTATTTGAATTTATTTTTTAAAATTCTTTTATATCTTTAGATTTTATTTGGTTTTATTTTCATCTTTTTCTCTCACCTCCATTATATTTAGCTATCTAGGTTTTAAAATATGTACAAAATATCAAACCTGCAAACATACTACCAAACCAGACCAAACAATTATCCATGATGGATGATTTTCCTTATATAATTTCTCCCTTATTTTTTCATTCTCTAATTTGTCTGTCTTTCCTTGCTTATTAGTTGTCTTCTCTTTTCTCTTAATAATAGTGTTTTGATTCCATTATTTAGTTTTTCAAAGAATGTTTATGGTGTCAATCTTCTTCCTAAACCATTATCTTTGGTGGGTAAATCACCATTCTTTGATATTCTAGTTCTAGATGCTTCTCATTATGTTTTAACATAACCTACACCCTCGTCCATGCCATTCAAACATTTCTGTATTCCCCATGATTTTTCTCCCCAAAACTCTTACCATATATAACCCTGCTAGTCTTGGGGACTCTGTGTTTTGTTCTTTGATTTGTAATCATTAGACATCCTTCTGATTTCAATTTTCTCAGGATTTCTGTTGGGATATTTCCTATTTTCTTAGGACTTCTCAGAATGTATTTAGCATTTTTCTCTTTCAAATTCAAGTTTATTTACATAATTTTCCTTCAAGGTAGCTAGCTGCCTGGGTTATTTTCCATATTTAGGTTTCAATAGCCAGCTATTCATCTGTCTGCCAATGTTATTTCACCACCTTGCCCCTTTCCCATTTATTTTTTCCCTTTGGAGGAGAATCAACTCTTTCATCAACATTCCCAGTGAGAAAGTTGAAACACCTCTTTTCACAATGTCCTTTCCCCCTAATTGAAATGGTAGCAAGAACAATAACTCAAAGTCCTTGTAAAGGAAAACCCATTATCTACAGCCTTTTGCTTCCCTAAGGGGAAAATCTTTAGGATCCTTCAAAATCTATTCACCCTACCTGTCCAGCAGGCAATAAAACTTCTCAAGATGCCACACTTGAAACTAAAGATAAACTTGTACATATAACCATAAGCATATAGATAAATGAGAAAGAATTTAAACAGAAAAAAGAAAAAATGTAAAACCTTATCTAAACAAGACTTGCCATGTGATTAGCAGGCAGAATATTGTTTCCATGAAGTCTTTTTTTTTTTTAACGTGAATCTGTATAGACCACAAGTATTTTCTTTATCACTTGAGATTTAATAGCATACTTTGAAAAAATGTTTTTAGTTCTGACACAGATTTTGTATGAGAATAATAACAATAAAGGAAAATTATACTATAAAAAGTGAAACCTTTTGTCTAAATACTAAAAGACATTCAAGTTAATTTACGCTTGCAAATTTTTAAATTTTTTACAGTCTTTTGACGTACTATCTCACAAATTTCCCTAAAACTTTGTGATGGAATGGGGTAGTTATTATTATCCTCCAAACGTTTTAAATAATACAAGAAGTGAAAACCCTATAGGACTTGTCATGCATCACAAAGGAATTTGAGCTGGAACCTGAACAAGTTCTGCTGCAAGTAAAGCCAAGGCTCTCTTCACTCTGGGACTAGGGTAGGATGCTGGCCTTTTAGTTCTTATTCCAGTTTTAAATCGGCATTTCCAGGTGCAAATTCTTTCTTTTCCCCTAACTAGCTATTTATACTTCGGAAGAGAACTTCACCTCTCTCTGTTTCACTTTCTTCCCTCATAAAATTAGCAGGTGCTTCTCAGTGGTTTCTCTGTTCCTTTTGGCTTTCGGCGTCTCAAATGCAACATAACCAGTGTTTGTCTCTGAATACCAATAACTTATCATTTGGCCTCGGTTCTATTTTTGCGATTAATTACTCATCTCATGCCCATATCATAGATTCCATTTTACTTTATTCCATTTCTTTTCCTGACCTCGGTTCTTGCTTGGAATACATGTTAAGGTTTACTTCCACAAATATGTATTGAACTACATACATAGTAGCTACCTCAGATGATGCACTACATACCAAGGTGACAGATCTGAACAAGGAGCATTTCTCCCCATCCAATTGAGACAACTATCCAGGTATGCAGCACATCAGCTCTGCTTTCCGCTCTACTTTTCTGCTGGTCCCCAGCTGAGAGAGCCTGCATTTCCTCTCACCATACTCCTTTTTCCATAGCTTGTCAAGCTCAATAGACCCCTTATTTATTTATTTATTTGAGATGGGGTCTTGCTCTGTTGCCCAGGCTGAAGTACAGTGGTGTGATCATAGCTCACTGCAGCCTTGAACCCCTGGGCTCCAGCCATCCTCCCTCCTAGGCCTCCTTAAGAGCTGGGGTTACAGGCTTATGCCACCTTGCCCAGCTAGGCCCCCTTAAATTCATCCTCAAGCACAATCCTTCTCATCAGGGAATCTGCCCCACTGCTTTTTATTATCTTTTCCCTTCTCTCACATGTTCTTCCCCATTTTCACTTCAGGATGTCTTCCCTGTTCAACTGGTGATTCACAGTTTCTAACACTCCCAGCTTGCTGAGCCAAACCGCCTTTTTGCCTGAGTAGTAAATGTTCGTGCTGAGTCCAGGAGAAATGGAGAACTGCTTATAAAAGTGAACAAATGGGGAAAGTAGATGTCACAGCAATGCCGACCTTCTTGTTTTGTTTTTGTAGAGATGGGGATCTTGCTCTGTTGTCCAGGCTAGTCTCCAATTCTTGACCTTAAGCTACCATCTCACTTTGGCCTCCCAAAGTGCTGTGGTTACAGACATGAGCCACTGTGCCTGGCCCCAGTTTTCTTTTTGTTATCTGACTGCCGTGGCAGTGCAGTGTGGAGAATGAGCAGTTTCATATCAGAACTAGAATTCCTCCATGGAAAGTGCTCCCAAGAGAACTGGACTTCTGAGGATGTGAGTTCAAGTCTCAGCTCTGAGATTTTCTTCACTAATGACCTTGGGGCAAATAACTTCTTAACATTTCTGTAACATAGGAGTGTAAACAGGATACGTGTTGAATTGCTTGTTGAGGTGTGGCTCAAACAAGCTATTTTACGTGGAAGTGCTTTGTGAGGGGAGCTAAAGGTATTAGTCTCTGAAAGCAGCATGGGGGTGCTGAGTATCTGGAAGATGGGGAAAGGAGCAAGAGGTAAGAGAGAGATTCCGAAAGGGAGGTAAAAGAAGCACAAAGACCAATTCTGCATATTCTGTAGTTTTGCGCAGGAGCTCCCTGTAGCCCACAACCACAGAAGTTGCTGCCTTAGCTCCTGCTGCCTGAAATAAAACATCCTGACTCACTGAAAGGCAGCAAGTTGCCCAGTTCAGACAGATTCAAGGAAAGGGGACTTGCAGCAACATCATCTTAATTCATGTTCACAATAGGGGAGAATTTTCCTTCTTCAACCCTGTCCAGTGTTCTCTTCCAATTCCATCTCCTGTAGTGAAAATAAAAGAAAAAGAAAAGGGAGTCGTAGTTCTATATCACCATATTCTGTCTCTCCTTCTCATGAAGTTTATATTTGTCCATTTTCACATTGCTATGAAGAACACCACGTGAGATGGGGTAAATTATAAAGAAAGGGAGTTTAATTGATTCACAGTTCTGCATGGCTGGGTAGGCCTCAGGAAACTTACAATGATGGTGGAAAGGGAAGCAGGTACGTCTTACATGGTGGCAGGCTAGAGAGAGCGAGTGTAAAGGAGGAACTGTCGAACACTTATAAAATCATCAAATCTTGTGAGAACTCACTATGACAAGAACAGCATGGAGGAAACCACCTCCATGATCCAATCACTGCCCACCTGGTACCTCCCTTAACACCTGGAGATTATAATTGGAGATGAGATTCTGGTGGACACAGAGCTAAACCATATTAAAGTTGTACATGGGGAGTCCTTTTCAAATAACCATCTTCAGATGAAGCATCTGAGGGGAATGCAGTGGTTACATCATACTCCTTCGAATTTCTTTTACCTTTGGTTCCTTTCTTCCCTTTGATCTTCAGTGGTCATCCTAAAGAACTTCAATGTGATTGTCCTTTTATCCCCTTCTTGATTGTCTGGTTCTCTCTACTGACTCAGCCGTTCCTTACCAGATGGGACTATTTACCTCACACTTTGTCTCTCTCACGTCCACTGAAATTTGATAGGTTTGCTTTCTCCATTCTAATTTTTTTTTTTTTTTTTGGCCAAAGCATATTTTCTAGCCTTTTTTTTCCTTCAATTTTTTTTTATTTAAACTTCAACCAACATAACGCTG
The DNA here is from genome assembly GCF_001698545.2 of Rhinopithecus bieti. Taxonomy (NCBI): domain Eukaryota; kingdom Metazoa; phylum Chordata; class Mammalia; order Primates; family Cercopithecidae; genus Rhinopithecus; species Rhinopithecus bieti. The sequence continues at coordinate 338,565 of NW_016825415.1, read as the reverse complement.
TTTCGCCCTTCCCTGCCCCTAGCAACCATCATTGTGCTCTCCGTTTCTGTGAGTTTAACGTTTTTAGATTCCACATATGAGTGAGATCATGCAATGTTTGTCTTCTGTGCCTGGCTTATTTCACTTAGCATAATGTCCACCAGCTTCACCCACATGACCTACCACAGTTATATTTTTCTAACTAAAACAATCAAAAGTCTCACTCATCCAATTTACATTTTGCAGCATTTCTTTAGCTTCTTCTGGCTGCAGTTTGATTTCTGAATAGTCTGGTCACAGACAGTTTTTTATCTGTGACCTACTTGTAATAATAGTATTGCAAAATCAAGCCAGAAGTTCTCTTCTTTTTTTCCAGAAAAACTTTCCTAAGCCATCATCTATTACTCTTCTCTTAAAACTGACCTCATAGGCTCTTTTCTGTCCATGGAAATGTCTGTCAGAATTACAGCAAGTGCCAGTATAACCAAAGTTTCTAGTTGTTATCTATGTATAGGTGTCACCTACCTCTTTTTTAGGTCTCATTTGTGTTTTATAGAGTAGTGGAGTTTCTTTTCCCCTTTGTAGCGCGAAATTCATCCATATTTCTCTTTGCTTATCTCACTTTCTTTCCGGGGATTTTAGAGAAATCAACTTGTTCAGTAGCAGCCATTATTCAGCACCGACTGTAGGCAAGTCACAGTTCTCTGTGTTGAGAATAGAGATGTACAGCATAGTCTTGCCTTCTAGAAAATTATAACCTAGCTGAAGAATCAGATCCTGAATAAGCCATACGATACAAACAGAATACTGAATTGGAAATTCAGACTCCTGGGAACAATTTCGTTCCATTTCTGTCCCTAACTTAATTTTGAAAATTTAATGAAGGTTTTCTTCTATCTTCTGTGGAATCTAATCATCACCCCAGTAACAAGGATTTTTGAGACTGACTTGTGTTCAGAAGAATTAGGGTGCACCTGAGGGATGTGGAAACCAGATTACAGTAAGACTGCACTTAAAAGGATTAATAATCTTAAATGAACTGCCAATGATCAATTGAATTATTATATATGTCTTGTTTATTTTACTAGCTCCTGAAGGAACGTTTATAGTTTACTTACTAATAGTAAATATATGTGTATGTGAAAGAATCCTATGAAAATATATATGAATATGTGCATTGTGTGTATGCTTATATTCACGTTGGAAAGTAATTAACAGGATTTTCTTCTTTAAAATGGATCGTTCAAAACACTAGCCTTCTCCCAAGGGTAGAAGTCACTGATATTTGGCCAAATGGCCCCTGGTTTATGTCGCAGAGGGCATCTGAGTATTGACGAAAATGGGAAATTGAGCATAAGGGCAGTCAAAGGGGACTGTCTGAGGTTAGAGAGCAGGTGAGGGTCAGAGCCAGGAATAGCCCACAGCAGGATTCCTGAGCGATAATCAGGCAGCCTGACCTCCTGCAGGGTCGCCCATGGAGACAATTGCAGGCGAGTTTATCAGTCCTTATGCCCTCCAGCCTCTCTTGAAAGAGGGGCTGTGGGCGGCAGGAGGAGGGCAGGACCCAAGGCCTGGAGTTACGTGAAGGCGATGGCTGCACTTCTTCTGCCTGGGTGTAGTCAGCAGCAAAAGTCGGCCCTGGCTATTCCTACGCCTTGACCGCGTATGTCCTGGTCAAGAATCGTCCAGGGACCCTGTTGCTGGCTCTTTGCCTAAGAGCAGTGGGAGGTGCACAAGCCAGTCTGGTGGGAAGACAGGACAGACGTGCCCCTCCCTTTCAACCCTCGCTGCCCTATCAGTCACTGGGTGACAGACGCATTGTTCTCCCGAGAGGCCGGCAGCTGGACGGGGCGCGCCGGCCACCCACACTCTCAGTCGGTGCGAGGGGCTGCGCATCCACCAGCGGCACAGCCGGGAGGGGGCCTCGGCTAAGTCCCGGGCGCTCCCTGAACGTTTAACAACGCCGGCTAGGAGTGTCTGTCGGTGACGTGAATGAATGAAGCTGGCTGGCTGTGCGGGGAGGCCTTTATTTTTCTTGCCATGAGGCAGGAGCCTGCGAGCTGTCCCCGTGGGACCGGAAAGCAGCAAGAATGTCTGCAGGAGGGAGAAGCGAGTGCAGCTGCAGATAAAGCTCCAGCGCCTGTTGACACTTCTTGGGACAGGGCAGGGCTTGTCCTATTCTTACCTGGCACGGAAAGACAAAGACAACCCAATTGACTTTGGAAGGCTCATGTTACCTCGTTTGTCACTTTGCAAGGAAACAATTGGGCTCACAGCAATGGAATCTGCAGAGTTTCCTCCAGGCAGGAGCTTTTTCAGTGTGACTCATGCTCACTTTTCCCGGGAGGGAAGGACCCCGAGTGAAGGAAATTTAACTAACTTTGTAAAAAATGGACACTTAAATTACGTTAGGCAAACGCATTTCTAAATGCCTGCCGAAATTTCCTCTTCCAGTCACTTAAAATAACACATGGCAAAAACTGAACTTGGTATTTTCTCTCCTCTCACTGATTTATCTGCACAACTTATTAACAAAAATATTACCATAGTCATCCGGATTTGCAGATCTGAGGTCCTCTTGCCTTTGCTCTCTACCCTGTCTGGCACATCCTACCTGCCATGAAATCCCTTCTTTTACTTCTTCCCACCGTTTTTCACAGTGGTCTTTTGCTTTACGTTTTCATGGACACTGTCCTAGCTTAAGCAATGATCTCTCTTCCCCTCACATACAATTGCCACGGGGAAGTCTGTTTTCTCTGGGTCCCCAAGGCCTCCCGTCCTCCAGTCCAGGGGACGTGTTGCTGCCATCTTGTCATACGCTGATCATCTCAATGATATGGCAAGATTTTCTATTCTCTATAGCAAAATGTGTAACTCCTTCATCTGACATTCAAGGTTCTGCAAGGCCTTTATTGACCAACTTTATTTGCCTTTTCTCTATTCAAACTTCTTGCTTCAGTCAAAATAACTACCAAAAATTCCCTGAAAATGCCTCATCATTTTTCTGCCTCTGTAGCATGTGCTCCATAAGACACCTTTCCCCTGTCTATTGAAATTGTATCCATCCTTCAAAGTCCAGGCCAAGTGTCCCTTTAACTATGAATACATTCCCAATCTCTCAGAGAAAAAGTTACATTTCTTCCCTAGAAATACCTAACACTTGCTTACATTAGTTAGGTACTTCTAGGGAAATTGTTTCACGTGGTTAATAATTTGTCTATATATCTTATCTCTCCACATCTCCTCTGACATATCCTGAAAAAGGCAGATGAAATGATTAGTTGCTTGCTTAATTGATGCAGCCTTGAAAATACTCAAGAAGTGCCTATGAAATCTCCAATAATGTTTGAAACTATTCGTTTATGAATGAGCTTAGAGCAAACTAGGGCACATTTTAAAGTGTCAAAGTAATTATCACATCTGTTCCCCAGCTCCTCGAAGTGTTGACCTTGGCTTTCTTCCTGCCACACCTACTTCTGACCAAGGGCATGCATTTGTGTAGTCCGTAGCCATGGAAAGACTAAGGAGAGCAGCTAATATTGGAATACTGGGCTTAGTGGTGCGAGGCAGAAGACAAATGAACTAACCAAACACAAGTAACAAGGGTTTCTGGTATGATCTATAAGCAAAAACATTTAAATCTCAAAGTAGAAACATTTAGGGATACTGAAAAGTCTCTTCAGCTATTAGATTTTATTTAATACAAGCAAAGTAAAAACACGAATGCCTCAATATGAAATGGCTGAACAAAATTTCCAAAGATTGATGTTCTCCCAGAAATGATTATTTTGGATTAATTTGCTTACCTGAACTTTGAGATAAGACAAAATCTAGAAGTCTCTCTTCAAAATGTGTTGTAACCAGAAAGCTCTGCAAACCAGTGTGGAACTAAATAGTATTTTTTCTGAGTTTAGGCTGTCTGTGTGCTTTCTGGGCTAGAAGGTCAAACTTTAGTGATATGTGAAGGAGAGAGGAAGAAGCAGTGCTGCGCAGTGGCCACGTTGATAACTGTGGTCTCCGGGTCAAAGGTGATGGGAATGCTCCGTAGAGAGGGGAGCTGTAAGTAAGGCTTTGCAGAAGAGGAGTGAGTGGTTTGACTAAAACAAATAGAGAAACATGCTCTGAGGGCATATCAGGTAGGTTTGCACTGCTAGAGATGAAGGCATGGCCTTGGGTGTGGGAAGAGATAAGAGAGATTAGGTAGAGTGGAGTCATTGAAAAATATTAGAATGGACACTTGGTTATTTTAATTTTTCTGGAGCAGTAAGTCATAAAACTTTCTGTAAAAAGACCTAACCACATTCAACCACATCCATTGATGACCATTAACAAAAGTGTGTCAAGAGATAGATGAACTAAACAGATATGCCAAAATTTAAGGAGATACCCCTGGTTCTTTGGAGACATGGAATTTTGTTTGAAGCTTTTATTAGAAAAAAATATGCAATTTCAGTAAAATCAAATGTCAGAGCATTATAGAAAATATCTTCATTTTTTGCCCCAGGATTGCTGCTGTTAACAGATGCGGGTGGGTGCCTACAAACAGTTCTTCTGCATAAGCAAAGATATATATGTCTCTACCATTTGCATGCAAATAGAATCAGACTATACATACTTCTCTGAAACTTGTTTTCACACTTTTAAAATATGAGAACAACGTTGTAAACTTATACATAACAATTTTGTGGTCATTAAAGAAATGATAAAATGAAATTGTATTGAATGAATACAGTGTAGTTCATTTAATTGCAGATTAAGGTGGTACTGTTCTAGGTTTTGCTTTCCAACATTAGGAAAACAATTACAACTTGTATGTTCTTTTCAGTAACATCCATCAAATAGTACAATAAAAATAGGCCTTCATTCTTCTTAGAGGTTTTATTTTCTTCTTTCATGAATAAAAAATAAAAGAATATAAAATACATTTGAAGAACAGTTGAGACTAGTGCTAGACAGGTAAACATCAGTAGACATAAATAAGTTTATCATTTTTTAAAGTTAATTAACTTAGGAAAAGCTGATTTAAAAGTGGTAAGACCACTCCGGGATACACAAACATTCAAAATGTGTGAACTAATGGTGAGAAATTGTCATTTTTATCCAGTGAGTTTTCAAGCAATTTACAGCACAGACAAAATTCAAAAGAAACTTATAAAAACCTAGTTATGTAAGCTAAGCAGAAGTAGCTGTCTGAAAATTAGTAGTGCTTTGCTTAATAAAAATTCTTTAAAAGCTTGGAAGATTAAGAACTGTCCCAGCAGTTACAAAATGATCAAAACACCCTATAATTTTATTAATAATGCAAGATGAACATAATACTTACTGGGGAAAATTATAAGTATGTGGAAAAACAGAAATTAGAATTATTAAATTTGACCAGCTTATCAGTTTACCAGCTGTGAAATATCTCCTTAAATCAGAATAGCTCAGTGTGGTTGCCACGCGGACTGATTACAACTGCTACAGAGAAAACCTGACATACATCCCACTTACTAGTGTTCTGGAGTAGCAAACCAGATGGTGAGCATCGTTTATATCTCAGATGTCCCAAAAGATGTAAATGTACAACCTTGTATTGCTAAAATAGGAGATAGGTTTGTGTATCACAAGGAAGCAAGGAGAGAGATACGATAAATTGATTCTTCTTCTTTTATTTTTTATCTTCTTCTTTTCTCCCCCTCCTCCTCTCCCTCCCTCTTCTCCTCTTTCTCCTCCTCCTTCTCCTTCTCCTTCTCCTCCTCCTCCTTCTTCTTCCTCTTCTTTCTCTCATACCCCCTCTCTCTCCCTCTCTCCCTTTGGAGAATAAGAGTATATATGAATTGTTCGTTACTTTTTTTTTCCTTTGAGTCAGAGTCTCTCTCTATCACCCAGGTTGGAGTACAGTGGCATGATCTTGGCTCACTGTAGCCTCCGCCTCCTGGGTTCAGTTATTCTCCTGCCTCAGCCTCCCAAGTAGCTGGAATTACAGGTCTATGCTACCATGCCTGGCTAATTTTTGTATTTTTAGTAGAGATGGGGTTTCACCATGTTGGCCAGACTGGTGTCGAACTCTTGACCTCAAGTGATCCACCCCCTTGGCCTCCCGAAGTGCTGGGATTACAGGCATGAGTCATGGGGTTCAGCCTGTTCATTACTATTGATCCTTAAAATTAATAATTTCTTTTCAACATTTCTTTTTAAAAACTGTAACCACTTGTCATTTTAGTCATTTTTTTATCCTCATTTTGTTTGGTCTCTACATCTCAGAATGTCTCCTTGCCAAGCCAGCCAAACCTAGAAATTTGGTTCAATCTGACTCTTATAAGAAAGGTTACAATACCACTTCACCCCACCAGGCTGGCTGCAATCCAAAAGACAGACAATAGCAAATGTTGATGATCATGTGTATAAACTCTCATCCATTGCTGATGGAAATGTAAAATTGTGCAGTGACTTTGGAAAACAGTTTGGCAATTTTTAAAATGTTGAACAAAAATTTACAAATGACCTAGCAACTCCACTCCTAAGTATCTACCCAAGAGAAATAAAAACATGTTCTCATAAATACTTGTACACATGTTCATAGCAGCACTATTTATGGTCACCAAAAAGTGGAGTCAATTCAAATGCAAATAAACTGATAAATGGATAAACAACATGTAGTATGCCAATACAAAAGAATATTATTCAGCAATAGAAAGAAACGAAGTACTCACACATGCAACTACATGGATGAACATGGGTGAAACTTAACAACATTATGCTGAGTGAAAGAAGTCAGATACAAACACACCCACTGTATATATATATACATATATATAAATGATTCTATTTATATGAAATGTCCCATAAAGGTAAATCCATATAGACAGAAAGTAGACTAAGGGTTGCCTGGAGCTGGGAATGGAGAGTGGTTGCTGATAGACAGAAGGGCTGTTTTGAGGGTGATGGAAATACTTTAAAATTGAATTGTGGTATTGGTTGCATAACTCTGTAAAACGTGAATTTATATTATGCAAAGTATATCTCATGAAGCTGAATGAAAGAAAGAGAGAAAAAATGACAGAAAGAGAAAGAAAGAAAAGAAAAAGAGATAAAGAAAAGGAAGAGAGAAAGGAGGGAAGAAAGGAGGAAGGGAAGAAAGGCAGGAAGAAGGAGCAACTTGAGTAAAACATCTCTCTAAGGTAGAGCGCGTCGCCTTTTAAGCAGTACGTACAATGCACTTAATAGCCACAAGTCTCCTATTTCTGGAAAAATGAGCAAGTTATGCACAGGGCTAAGGAAGTTCACAGGCTGAAAAGGGTGGAAAAAACAATCTTTCCTTTCATCTATTTTTGTAAAAGTAGCAGAAGCTATAAACGTCTTCTCTTTCCTGGGTTGATAATTTTATCCCTCATGACCTGTCTTTAGCCTCAGGGAAGGAAGTCATTTAATTGGAGCCCTGAGGATGGAGAAGTCCTTGTAGCTCTCTCACACTCGCCTTGTCAGCACACAGCCCCTCACTTGCTCCATCTTCTCTCACCTGCTTCCTGCGTTCATCGTGCCAATCAATGGCAAGAGAGGACAGAAGAATTAGTTGTTGGAGTGGAGACCCAACACCATGGGCTGACCCAGGGGTCTGGGAGCAGTTTATTTGTTTGCTACCATTTCCTCAGAGCTGACAGGCAGCCCTTTCTTCTGAAATCACTCTTGGGCCACCAGCGTACTTTGACAGCAAATGTACACAGCTGGGAGGCGGCCAGACGCGTCCTACGTACTTACTACACGTTGTCCTAGAAACAAATGAAGGGCTGTGTGGTTGTTTCGCTTCCTGGCAGTGCCCTGCCAAGATGCTGCTGCTGGGAACATGCTAAGTATACGCAAGGTCAGGACAGGGCCCATTCTCAAGCTAACAAAACCAGTAAAGAAGTAACATCTGAAAACTCTGGTGTCCTTAGAATTAAACACACACACACTTGTTCAAGTCTATACAGGGACAAACTTGTTCTTTGTGACCAATTCTTGTGCACACTGAAAACCTCCAGTAGAATGCAATATACAGTTTATATGCTAACAATGTCACCTTTCAGCCAGAGCAGTGCTTTCTCTTGTGAAGAACAATTTCCAAAAGGATGTTTTTCTTTTTCACAGCAAGTCAAATATCAGACTATGTGTTTCGGAGGAGTTGAGAGGTGGGGGATATCAGGCTTTTCCAGATAACTGACTGCTTACCTTCTCATCTTTTGAACCAAATATAGAGATTTATTTAAAGATGCAGATACTGGAAACTCCATGAATGTAAATGAGCTCATTAGTAAGTGGGAACCTAACCTGTCACCCACCCCCAGGGGAGGACCGCTGAGTGACAGTCAGAGGCTTGAGAATGCCAGTACATTCAGAACAATCACAGCATAGCGAGGCACATCCTAGAAGGTGGTATGCTTGATTTGCACAGAAACTGCATAGGGTGTGTGCCCAAGCCAGACTCTGAGGGCCATGTCAGCCATCCTGGAGGAAGGAGCATGGGATACAGACGTACTCAAGTGACTCCAGTCTGTAGAAGAAGCACCTTTATTTGCTCTACATACTCCTTCAGCCACTGCCTACATTTATCTAATCTTCTGCAGAGCAAAATTGCTAGAGTGTTCTTCCAGTGGTAGCTGCTTCCTTCACCTGTTTACTTTCCACTTCATTCTATCTACTATTTGTTCTTAGCAATCTACTAATCCACTCTCACAAAAGTTGCTAGTGACCTCCTTAGTGTCAAATCCAAAGGGTACAGTTTTGACCTCATCCAACTCAGTTTGTCAACAGCATTTGACAGTGGAGCACCACCCTCTTCTTGTAAGACTCTTCTCTAGGATTTAGGGCTACTCCTCCTCACTAGATTTTTCTTCTACCCCAGTGGCTCTTCATTCTCAGTCTCTGCTATTTGTATTTCTCTTGTACCTGAACCCTACATTTCAGAGTTCATTCGTTGTCTACCCTGGGTGCTTTCTTTCCCTCTTTAAGTGATCTCAATTACTTCTTTTTGTTTGTTTGAGACAGAGTCTCACTCTGTTGTCCAGGCTGGAGTGCAGTGGCACAATCTCGGCTCACTGTAACCTCTGTCTCCTGGGTTCAAGAAATTCTCCTTCCTCAACCTCCTGAGTAGCTGCGATTACAGACGTTTGCCACCACACTTGGCTGATTTTTGTATTTTCAGTGGAGACGGGGTTTCATCATGTTGGTCAGGCTCGTCTCGAACCCCTGACCTCAGGTGATCCACTCACCTCGGCCTCTCAAAGTGCTGGGATTACAGGCGTGAGCCACCGTGCCTGGCAGATCTCATTTATTCTTACGACTTTTAATATCATCTGAATACTAACAATTCCAACATTTATTCATTGTAATCTTCAGCTCTTCCCTAATCTCAATGGGCATATCCAAATTCTTATTTGATATCACCTATTGGTTTATCCTCTGGGCAACTCAAATTTTATGTGGCCAATATGAGACTCTCTACTCTCACCCCACTACCAAATCTGCACCAGCCCCGGTTTCCCTCATTGCAGTGGCTGTCCCAGGAGCATAACACCAAGCTCACCAAGTGAGGCTGCAGAAAAGTGTCCTGCAGAGGGGTAGGGGGTCTGAACTCCAACCTGCACATTCCTTAATGGACTATATGCCCTGGAGCAGGATAGCTTGCACTTGCCTAGAAGAAGGAGACTTTTTTACATTGGCACCTCTCCAACAAGCTGAGTGCCCAAGAGGTTGTATCTGCCCAGAAGAGACACCATATTTATCCCCACAGAGGATCTGTGTAGGCGAGCTACAGTGCTGCCATCCACCCAGTTACCAAGGATGGAAACTTAGGGTCACCCTTGGCACCTACCACATCAACCAGCAAGTCCTGTTAATCCCACCTCATCTCCGCAGCCACTACCTTAGTTCACACCACCATCGTGCAGACTATGACACACACACCTCAACAGATTCCCTACTTTCACATGGTCTCTTCTGATGCATTATTTACAAAGTAGCCAAATTAGTTGTTTAACAACAAAACCGGATGTTATTGTCTCTTTTCTTCCTTGCATCAAACCTTTTAACCTTCCCCATTATCCTTAGAGTTGAGTTCGATTACCTTGACTGACAAAGCCTTCCAGGGTCTGCGTCTGTCCACCTCTCTAACCTCCTCCCTTTATGTTCTCTTCTGTCCCCTTCCTCATTTATGCACCAGCAACAATGGCCTTTTGTCAGTTCTCAGAAAGGGTAAGCCACTTTACCACTTCAAGGTCATAGTACTTGCTTTTCCTCTGCCTGAAACATCCTTCCCCAGCTTTCCACAGAGCTGGCTCCTTCTCACCCTTGAGGTCTCAACTTAATCTCTCTAACAATTTAAAATGAGTCACTCTTGTAATGTCCCATTCCAACACCTTATTTATTTTTTTCATAGAACCACAAACAATCTCTAGTTAATACATCTATTTGTTTATTATCTGCTTTCTACACTAGAGTACAAGTTCCTGAGGACAGATCCCTTGCCTATCCTGTGTTCCATCAAAACTTCTGGTCTGCAACTTTCTGGATGGTAGCCAGCACTTAGTATGTACTTAATGAATGAGCAAATGAATTAGTCTATGTTTGGAAAGATAAAGAAGCTGTCCAAGTGAGGCAGTGTTAGGGGCAGTTTGAAGTGAAAGAAACAAGTGCAGAAACTCAGGAAATAGAACGCACAGCTGTTTGAGGAGGGTCATTGGCCTGTTTGGGTAGATAAGTAAGGTTAAAATGTAAATTATGTAAATTGTAGCGGGAGAGTGATCTAAAATTGGCAGACAGGGACACTGTGTCTCCAACTAAATTAGAGAGAAATTCTGTAAGAGGCATAAGAAGGCTACCTTCCTAGAGCTAAGTGCCTCTTGATATCCATACACAACTGGGATCTTCTGACTGGACTATCTATCAATTGGTCTTTGACACAGTTTCAAAACAGTAGTAGAACACAGCAGGAGAATATTTCATGATGATGACAGCATAGTTGGACCATTCAAGTCACTCATTCTGTGGTTAAATTTCCAAGTGTATTTTTCTCTTAGATTTAATTTCAGGTTGAGAGAACAGTTCCAAATGTAATACAGATCCATTATATGGATATAATGGTGGAATCTATTTTCCTGTTTCACTACTTATTTGTCAGCCATGAATCTTGAGCAAGACGGTTAACATCTCTGACATGGTCATCTTGTTCGTAGATAGGGAGGAGTTAAATGATGGTATCTCAGGGATTGGGAGAGTAGCAGGATACCTATACATATTTAAATTATCCAAAAGAAGGTAAATGTGTATCGTATGCACCATGTGTAAACATGTAAAAAGGGAAAAAGGAATAAATATAGATATTTGCTTATATTGATATAGAATGCCTCTGGAAAAATACACAATAAATTAGTGACAGTAATTGTCTCCATGGTGGGGACTGGGGACAGAGGTGAGAGAAAAGATTTTCATAGTATACATGCCCTTTCCTACTTCCTACTATTCTTTCTTTTCTTTGCCCATTCCTGTCCTTCTTATTGCCAATAATGGCTAATGTAAAGCGTATCACTCTTCTGCATGTATTACTCTTCTCCCTGACTCTAGCGCTGTGTTAGAACTGGGACTTCTACTTCACGGAAAATATAGAGATGATATTCAGATACGTCTCAGTTTTATGATCATTTTCTTAGATATCACTTGCCTTGGCATTTGATTTTACTTTGATTTCTGCCATTTCAGAGGATAATCTCACCTGCTCGCTCGCTCTCCTCTCTTTATTTGTATCTCTGTCTCTGTGTCTCTTTTTGTACGTTCTTGGTGGTATTGAAGTATCCTCATATTTTTCTTATCCTGAGAAAACCATTCCTTAGCCTAGACCTTGTTAGCTGCCATTTTCCTTCTCTTTTCCTCTTTATAGCTACATTTCTTAAAGAGTTTTCTGTATTTTCTCTCTCAACTTTATCATTAATATTCACATTTTGCCCCACTGGATTTGATTTTCTGCACTCCCCTGAAACAGTGTATCCCAAGCTCACTAAAGGTCTCCTTTGTTATTAAACCCAATGAACATATTTTCTATTTTTATCTTATTTGACCTCTGCCCAATATATTGTCTGACCAAAGTCTACTTCTTTCTTTCCATATTTTTCTTCTGTGGCTTCCATAAAGCCTTATTCCTTTTCCTCACCCTTGTCTGAGTGGGGAGTTTATCTTACTTGTTCTCATAAAAATCTATAGGTACATCTAGTATGTAATCATCTATGGACAGGAACATGTATTTCCTCCATTAGACTGTGATATTCTGAAGACAGGAACTGTGTCATTTCAGTTTTTGAATCCTTCTAGGACAGTGACTTCATCAATAAATGTTGCTTCATAGAACGTTAAATGAAAGAGAAAATTTTATTTTCCAACTTCAGTTTTAATGCTGTGACAGGAACAGCTTCTTGCCTCTAATATCCTTTCTCCTTCTTTTTCTTTATGATGGAAACTTAACTGTGTTCAGCTGTAAAATTACATTTCCCAGCCTCTCTGGTTTGGCCATACAATGAGGCTCAGGGTAATGGGACGAAAACAGAAAGTACCTCCAGAAGGCACTTGAGGAAGGAGGAGCACATCTTCTTTCTTTATTGTTTCTTCTACTGTGAAGTGAATAGTTACAGCTCTGTCAGCCCTCTTGTGACCTTTAGAACAGAAGGCAGAACAGCAAGAAATAAGTCTAGGTCTGTAAAATTTTTGTAGAGTTCTATGGTTTGAATGTTTGTACCCTCTCAAACTCATGTTAAATTTTGATTTCCTTTGTAACAGTATTAAAAGGTAGGACCTTTAAGAGGTAATTAGACTGTGAGGACTCTACCCTCATGAATAGATTAATGCTCTTATCTATCTCAGAAGTGGATTCCAAAAGGATAAGTTCTCAATCTCTCTCTCTCTCTTATCTCTTTTTTCTTTCTTTCTTTCTCTCTCCCTCACTTTCTTTCTCTCTCTCCCTCTCTCCTGCCTTTTCCTTCTGTCTCCCTCCCTCTCATCCCACTCTTTGCCCTTCCTCCCTAGGATGATGTAGCAAGAAGGCCCTTGCAAGATGCCAGCCCCTCAACCTTGTACTTCCCAGCCTCCAGAACCACGAGCCAACACATTTTTTGTTCATTATAAATTACTCAGTCTGTTCTATTCTGTTACAGCAGTACAAAATGGGTAAAGACAGGGTTATGACATCGGATCTGTAAAAAATACCCCTCAACTTTTAAAATATAAGATAATATGCCAGGTACTATGGCACATTCCTGTAATCTCAGCTACTCAGGAAGCTGAGGCAGGAGGATGGCTTGAACCCAAGAGTTTAAGGCTGCAGTGAGCTGTGATTACTCCACTGCCCTCTACCCTGGGGAGCAGAGAGAGGCCCTGTCTCCTGTTTAAAAAACAGAAAAAGTAGGATAATAGACATTTAAACTGTTTAAGTCACTCTCAGTAGATCGCTATTACTAACAGCTGAACTTAATTCTAACTTATACACATCCTAAAATAAAGGTTCTTAACATAAGTTAGCACACCTGAGTGCTAGAGAATCAAGCCTTTGTTTCTCTAGTTCACTTACACATAGGGGTAGATTTAGGTGAAACACAGAAACTGGATGACCAGTAGCATGTTTGATGGCCACGGCTTCATGGGTTTGTCCAGAGCAGAGGGCTCTCGTAGGGAAAAAGTGGGAGTTTAGCAGATTAAGATGTGGTTGTTATTTAGGAACCAATTTTTGAGGGTAAAAGTGACTTGATTAAATCTAGATTATTCAAGAAGTGATTGGATTGAACAGGCCAGTTAATTCAGTCCAAATGACTATCTTCTTTTAAATAAATCTTCAGCTGGATTTTCTGCAAGTTGATAATTCGAAGACCAAATGAAATTTGTTCATAAAACAGGACAATCCAATAGCAATGGAGCTTGTCACTGGGGTCTAGGGAGTGCATTAGTTCTAATTATGAAACTAGCAGGAATGGCTGGAGGAACACCACGGATCTAAAAGGCATGGAACACAACAGGTAGAGAGGCAGTCTAGGTAGTGACTAATTTTTTAATGTCTTAGAAAAGCCTGCCTTGATTTATCTTCAGGAGCATTCAAAATATTTTGCAACCATAATTTTAAAACATGTTTTGAAATAATTTGAATACCTGAATGTATGTGAAAGAGTCCAGACTCATGTATTTACATGGCAAAGTTTGATAAGGCAGAGTTTTTCCCATATAGGCATGCAATTGATTTAACTATAGGCTTGACCCATGGAATTCTCTTGTAAACTGACAGCCATGAGAAAACCCACTCTTGCAGTACAGCCCTCCTCCTGGAAATAGAGCAGCACTTCTTGCCCTTTCTCACAGTCCTCTTGGCTGCAGGGAAACAAGAATGCTCTTTGTCAAGGCATACCCAGGAGGAGCATTTTAGAGCTCAATTTTCTCATGGTGTATTCAAATAAAAAGGAATGAAGATAATTTAATTTGAACTATGTCCAAGTGTTTCTTGTATCATCCCTGTGCTGTGGCATGTTTCTAAAGCAAATAAGATAGTAAGAAATCAAATATGAAGAAATTCAGATGAGTGTTTCATGTCCTAAAAAATGGGCATTTATAGAGCTTACCATGGCTTTTCTCTTATCCCTTCTTTTCTGAAATAAAATGCTTCATGACTTGGTTTCCTGACAAAGAAACAAGCAGAGATGACTACCAGATCATATTCGTAACCTCAACCTATCTCAAGATATCATGTAGCATTTCTTCAGTAGTCCTGCTACTTAGCTTCCTTCTAGACACAGTAAATGAATCATGAATTGAAGGAGATCTTAGTTGCAGAAAGAGGACCCAGGCTACTGCCCACACAGACTAAGCCTGCAGGACCCTGCACTGGAATCTGCAAGTAAGGGTGTTCAGTGTCCTGAAGTCATCCCATCCAGGATACTCCACAGGAGGTGGAGCTTCCTCAGAACCTGGCCTAGCAACTTATTGCTGCTCTTGGCTCTGATTCAATGTGGTACTCTAGTTGGAGGCAGCACATAGCAGGCATTCAGTGAAGCTGAAACAATGAAGGATATGTGAAGTTTTAGTTTCAATTAGTTTTAGTTAGCACTTTGCTAGATTATCTGGATAAAGTGATTTTTGTTTATTTTTCATTTCAACCCATATTTTCACCAGTTAAAATCTCTACAACCAGTACTGGTCTAATGCTAGTGACTGCACACTATTTTTAAAGGAACACATGAA
Organism: Rhinopithecus bieti; assembly: GCF_001698545.2. Classification (NCBI taxonomy): domain Eukaryota; kingdom Metazoa; phylum Chordata; class Mammalia; order Primates; family Cercopithecidae; genus Rhinopithecus; species Rhinopithecus bieti. The sequence goes on along the minus strand of NW_016825415.1, from coordinate 323,361 downwards.
GCATTGTAAATTTTGCTGAATGTAACTTCCACACTATTCACATATTAAGAAGGCTAAAATAACAGGTTATGTACTCAGACTACCTAAGATCTAACCCTACATCTGTTACTAATTGAAACAGTATAATATAAAGTTGATGAGCGAACTTTTTGATAAGGGAAAGTTATTTTGCCCAACTGGGCTTCTTTACTCATTTGTAATAAATGGGAATAAAAATAATAGTGCCTACTGATAGGTAGCAAGTACTCAGTAGACGTGATTCTATGTAGCAGAAGCTATCAAATATGCAGGATGGAAATTTAATGGCTACACACTGAAAAAAAATCCAATGTTACAATGAATGCCTGTGAATGAGCTTTAGGCTTTGGAGTAAAAGTAATTTGGCCTGCTACAAAAATATTATGGTTATAATCACAAAGTAGTAGGATGGACTAGAAAAAAAATTAAGGTCTATGCAGAAATTTACACATAAAAAGGACTGTTGACCCTCAAAGCTGTCACCTTATGAGACATTTCTATACATTTATTCAAATTCTACTATTGTTGCTGAAAATGTTCTTGATTCTTCTGTTTAGGAAAGGCCATCAGAGACAATTTATAGGCTGCAGGCAGAAATTAATCAAATCTATTTTTGTTTCCCATCGCATCTGATATTGATTTGTGACTATTCTCCAAAATCATATTTAGCTTTAAAAAGTTGTTAACACTAATAGAAATCTAAAGAATAAATAACTAACCCTGAAAGCAATCACATTTAGCCTTAAACAGAATTTTAACACTAATAGAAGTCCAAATAATAAATAGATGACCCAGAAAGCAATCATTTTTAGCCCTACACAGAACTGCTAACACTATGAGAAGTCCAAAGAATGAATAACACCCTGGAAGCAATGAATACATTTATTCCTCACTCATTCTTTTGCACATATTTATTTCAATGCGTTACTAAAGTTGATTTTACAATAGCAACCCCACTGCTTTAAGTCAATTATTTCTTCCAGTGACTGTTTCAACGAGGATGTGTATACGTTCCTGCACGTGTTTAATTAAACAAAAGCAATTCAAATTGGTTTATAGATACACCTCTGACTTGAAAGGGTCCACAACGATGCCACTGCTGAGAGTGTCACAAGAAAATTGTGGCAAGCATAGTCTTTGTTTTTAATAAAAGTGATGTCCTAGATGTCGGTGAAGTAGACATTATTTATTATCACAGTGTTATTGTGTCCGGAATTGGTGGGTTCCTGGTCTCGCTGACTTCAAGAATGAAGCTGTGGACCCTCATGGTGTCACAGCTCTTAAAGATGGTGTGTCTGGAGTTTGTTCCTTCTTCCCGGTGGGTCCGTGGTCTTGCTGGCTTCAGGAGGGAAGCTGCAGACCTTCATGGTGAGTGTTACAGCTCATAAAGGCAGCGTGGACCCAAAGAGTGAGCAGCAGCAAGATTCACCGCAAAGAGTAAAGAACAAAGTTCCCACAGTCTGGAAGGGTACTGGAGCAGGTTGCTGCTAGCTAGCTAGCTAGAGCAGCCTGCTTTTATTGCCTTATCTGGCCCCACCCACATCCCGCTGATTGGTCCATTTTACAGAGAGCTGATTGGTCCGTTTTGACAGACTGATTGGTGCATTTACAATCCTCTAGCTAGACATAAAAGTTCTCCAAGTCCCCACTAGGTTAGCTAGATACAGAGTACTGATTGGTGTATTTACAAACCCTGAGCTGGACACAGAGTGCTGATTGGTGTGTTTAGATCCCTTGGCTAGACATAAAAGTTCCCCAAGTCCCCACCAGACTCAGGAGCCCAGATGGCCTTACCCAGTGGATCCTGCACCGGGGCTGCAGGCTGAGCTGCCCGCTAGTCTCGAGCCACGCCTGCACTCCATCATGGAGCAGGATCAGGGAGAAAAGGCAGAAGGAAATCGTCAGGCAGATGCTGAGGGCTGGCAAGAACTCAAGTGCAGCGCCAGTGGGCCGGCAGCTGCTGGCCCGGGTGCTAAGCCCCTCACTGCCCTGGGCCGGCAGTACAAGCCGGCTGCTAGGAATGCAGGGCCCACAGAGCCCACGCCCACACCCATACCCGTGGAAACTGGCACTGGCCTGGATGCCCACTGCTCGCAGCCCCTGTTCTCGCCCGCACCTCTCCCTCCACACCTCCCCGCAAGCAGAGGGAGCCGGCTCTGACCTCGGCCAGCCTAGAGAGGGGCTCCCACAGTGCAGTGGTGGACTGAAGGGCTCCTCAAGCACTGCCAGAGTGGACGCCCAGGCTGAGGAGGCTCCCAGAGCCAGGGCTGCTAGCACGTTGTCATCTCTCATTATTTTTAAGATCCCCGTAGTATTAGTTCCTAGGCCTGCCATGACAAAGGACCACAAACTGGGTAGCTTAAACCAACAGAAATTTATTGTTTCTCAGTTCTGGATGCAAGAAGCCCAAAATCAAGATATTGGCAGGGTCTTCCTCCTGAAGGCTGTAGGGAAGGAGGCTTCTTTGCCTCGTCATGCCTTCTGGTGGCTTCCACCAGTTCTTGTCATTTCTTGGTTGGAGATGCATCACTCCAATCTCTGCCTCCATTTCCACAGCATTCTACCTGTATGCCTGTGTCTGCATTTCCCTTTTCTTCTCATAAGGATACTAGTCATATTCAATTAAGGTCTCACCCTACTCTAGTATGACTTCACCTTACCTTCATTTCCTCTGCAAAGACCCTATTTCCAATTAAAGTCACATTCACAGATACCAGAGGTTAGGATTTCAACATAAAACTTTGATCAATGCAATTCAACACTTTATGAGTCAACTTACTCAGACTATAGGCTCCAGTTATTCAATCAAACACTAATATAGATGTTGCTGTGAAGGTAGGTGTTGTTAAAGTCTGTAATAGTTTGGTTTGTGTAGAAAGATTATCCTAGATAATCTGTGTTGGCCTGATTCAAGTAATTGAAAAGCCTTAAGAATAGAACTTAGGCTTCCTTGAGGAAGAGATTCTACTTGTGGACTGCAGTGTTAGCCCCTGCTTGAGAGTTTCTGTTGGCCCTTCCTGAGGGTCTGCTGTACAGATTTCAGACTTTTGTAGCCAGCTGCCACAATCACGTAAGCCAATTTTCCTTGCAATAAATCAACATATATCCATATATATTTACATTATTTCTAAATATATTTTATTAAAAATATATAATGTGAATTTATTATATATTCATATTAACTATGTCTATTGATTACTAGTTCTGTTTCTTTGGTGGAACCCTAACTGATACAATACTTAAAGCAGTTAATACACTTTTTGACATCAAGATTTCTTCATTTAGAAATCATTTGCTGACACCTGCACTATTGCTTCCAGTATGGTCTAGGGATTATGTGCATGGGCTCTGGATTTAGGCAGCCTGGGCTCAAAGCCTGGCTCCACTGCTTACCGGTTCTGTCACCTTATGCAAAGTAACATAACTTTTCATTGCCTCAGTTTCCATATCTGTATGACAGTGAATGATATCATTTTATAGAGCAAATAAAACTTGTTAATATTTAAAGCAATTAATGCCTGTTAATAACTTATTATAGAACCAATAGTTCTATTAGCCAACTCATACTGGCTCAGGAAAGCCAACTGTGATCATCCCTACTCAACACTACACTTAACTTTCAAGAACTTTGGTAGCCTGAAGGTGGCTATGGTGGGAATATTTACACTATGGAAACTGGCAAGCACTGCAAGTCAGGGCCTCTTTTTTCTTTTTCCAGCTCTATTACTAGCATAACATTGTTTATACTAGTGTCTGATAGAAAGTTAGCTCTCTGTAAATAGTGGTGATTATAACAGGTAAAGTGCAATAGGAAAAAAAAGTGGGTAAGATTCATTCCTATCCTCAAAAAAAGTTATTACTAATAGTCCATATGGCCCCTTTGTACAAAAGGGACTCTTCCTTCAAGACATTTCACTAATATATGACAGGAAATCATCATATTAAATTAAATCTATATTATGAGTGGTGGCACCGAGTCATGTGGTGCATGACCTAGACAACTAACTACACTTAGTGTTCCTACAAGAAACTACACCCACAGTCACTATTTCATTTTCCATCCTGTTTTAAAGGTAATTTTTTCCACTCAGTAACTATGTGAGTTGTTCCCCTATTTTCATTTAATCCTCAAATATAATGTCACTCTTGTGAATAAACTGCTTGAAAATACATTTCTTACGAAATAAAATATTTTCGATTCCAGGACATTTTGAAACATCGTTTCAGTGGTGAAAAGGACGTCAGCAAGGGGATCTGAAAGAGAAATAAACAGTCACTGGAAACACACGCTGAAGGCAGGGATTGGGGCACATATTAATAAAATAGCTTGAGTAAAATTGGATAATGCACAAAAACCGACAGAACGATGAGGAATTCATCAGTGAAGGGCTCGCGGAATGTTCTGAGAATAATTCTTCCTTGCTAACACTCTCCAGTTTGCATTAAGATGCCCAGCAGTTCACCCTCCAGTCTGAGCCAGGCCGGTTACACAGGCTGCAAAGTTTCTTAGGCCCTCGATGACGATCCTGGACAGACACCCTGAACACAGCCTCCCTGGTACATTCTTAGTGCACTCACAGAATCTGCAGCTTCCCAGGTCTTTTAGATGTGAAATGAAACCCCAAGGGCTGCATTAACAAGGAGCAAAAACACATGCAACCAAAGCCAGCAGTTACGGCGAAGCATCCCGGATTCCCATGAGAAAGTCTCTGGATCTAGTTCCTCTACGTCATATGAGTGTGCAAACAGGAGACTACAAGAGTTTAAAAATACTGGGACCGCTGGAGATTTCCCTGGCCATATATAGTTCACTTGTTTCACAGTAAGTTCAAAAGAGACAGAGGGAGAGGGAGGGAGACAAAGAAGGCAACGGGCACTCAGCTTGAGTGAGTTGCGAACCTGAATACAATACTGTGCCACCTTCCTTCACGCCCCCACCCCCGCCCCGCACTCCCACCCCAGCCCCCAAGGCTCCCTTGAGCTTGTTTTCTCTCAAGGAAGCTGCAGCCAAGGTACTCCTCCGCCATCCCTGGACATCTGCTTGGCTTGTCTATTTTCTGCTACAGGCAGAGGACAGGAAGGAAGAGTTTGTTTCCTGTAAATAGAGGGAGAGAAAATTACAGCTATTATTGTTTTGACAACGGAAGCCCTCCCTGAAACTTGTACCACGGTTCTTTCCTGACAGGCAGCAGGTCTAAGTTGCCGACTCTCGGCAAAAATTCCTGCCGAGGGGTCCCCGAGGAAAGCTGAAAGCCTTGATGGCTTTGCATTAGATATCTAATGGCATAAGATGTAATTCTGGGCAATCTTGATACTGGGCTGTGGAAATGGAATGCAGCCTGTGTTTTGATGAATGTTTTGATACAAGCCTCTTCTACTCCAAGTGAGCATGCTGGATCCTGACCCTTAAGCACACATGCAGGTTTATGCAAACACACACCCCAGGGTGGAAAATGCCTCGATAAGGCAAATTATTTATGTTTATCTTTTTAAAATCTCCCCCTGTTCCCTGCTCTTCCAAACTTATTTCTTTTGAAGATTCCTCAACTTTTTACACTAAATATAGATACACACATATTCAATATGAAGCTACAAAATTACCACTATATGCAGGGTAGCCTACCTTCTACTTTCAATATTTGATGTGTTCACATGTTGTTGGGAATGTATTTGACCATGATCCTCAGACATACATTAGTAATTTTTATATGTTTTAATTCATCTTTTACCTGATTGGTATTGGATATCTAAAAAGAAAGGAGGCAAGGAGCTAAGCACTGCTATTGAGTTGGAAAACAGGAAAACCTACTGTTAGTACTGTGTCCACTTACTAACAAGAATGAGATTTGTTACTCCAAGGGATGATTATCGCCTACTGGTGGAGAAGTAAACTTAATTTTGGTGATTGAAACAGGATTCTTTTTTTAATCAAATATATTAAGCAGGGGTTGTTTAGATTTCTTTGATGAACTTGCAACAATAATAGAACTCCTGACACAGGATTAAGTTAATGAGATTATTTTTATTATTGGCTATCTGGACACACCACCCTTTGGTTGTCCTCACTCACTGGCTGCTCCTTTGTAGTACTGTTTGCTGGTACCTTGACATAGGATTAAGTTAATGAACTTAATGAACTCCTGACATAGGATTAAGTTAATGAGATTATTTTTATTATTGGCTATCTGGACACACCACCCTTTGGTTGTCCTCACTCATTGGCTGCTCCTTTGTAGTATTGTTTGCTGGCACCTTGTCCTCTGCTCTATCTCCAGATGACAGTATGTCTGAAAGCTCAATGCTGGTCCCCTCTCACTGTTCCATCTAGACCTATGGCTTCAATATCTATATGGTTTCCTAGTTTGTGACTCCAAGCTTCACCTGACACCTGAATTCCAGGTTCTTAGAAGCTACAGCATATCTGACACATCCACTTGGCTGTCTAATGGACATCTCAAACTTGACATGCCTAAAACCAGACTCTTGTTTCCCCATCTCCAAAGCTGCATCCCATCTCAATAATTGCTACTGCCATTCACATAGCTACACAATCAGGAAATCATCCCTAATTCTTCTTTCCCCATATCCCCCTATCCAATCTACCAGCAATTTCCCCTAACTCTACTGCCAGCCTGCATCCTCCATTTGTCTGTCTTTCTCCAACCCCACTGCTACTATCCTAATCTAAGCCGCCATTGTCTTTCACCTGGACTACTGCAGTAGCCTCCATCTGATAGCTCCACTTAGATGCATGCACATCTCAAATCCTTCTACACAGAGCAGCTAGAGTCATCTTTTGAAAATGTAAATGGGGACATGTAATGTCCTTACTTAAAGCCCTTCAGTGGCTTCCCATCGAACCTCAGAATAAAATCCAAACACCTCACCTTGACCTAGTCCTGCCCCTCATTATGTCTTCTGCATATCATAACCCCCTTTACTCACACACTTTATCCATCTTTCTCTTCTCCAGAGAATCTCTGTCTCCCTAGAACCTCTGCTGAGAATGCTCTTCCCATGGAATTGTATGTCCTTGGCTCCTTTTGATACTCAGGTCTGAGATTAGATCTCATCTTCTAAGAGAAGCCTAATGCTTTTCTCAATTCTTTCTACCATTGAACTTATCACTACTTGGTGATTTCTTATTTATTTACTTGTTTGTTTTCGTTTCCCTGCAACCGTGTCATAAGCTTATGTGAGCAGAGGCCTTGTCTTCATGTCCAATGTTGCAGCCTAAGTACCTAGAAGAGCCCCCTCCACCACCCCACATGCAGTGATGCTCAATGACTGTTGAATAAATGACAGAACCAATAAACATACTACTAGGATCCCTGATCTGTTCTGGGATACCTGGAAAGACTTTCTTAAAGAAATGTTGTTTGAGTGGAATTCTGAATGATGTATGGTAATCAATGGGAAGAATTCAGGGAGGAAAACAGGAGAGAAAAGTGTTCTAGACAGAGGAAATAATAGGTGCAAAAATCTGGAGTTGAGAGGAGCAAAGTGTATGGGTTACACTTTCATGATAAGAAGGTACCATGTTTGGAGTGCGAGGAGGAGGACAGTAGTGTAAGCTGAAACTTACAGAAGTATTCTGGACTTCTACGCCAAGTTAAAGATTTCAGGCTTTACTTTGAGGACTTTGGAAAACCATTGCACATTTGAACAGGCAGGTGGCATACTATTTGCTCTCTAAAAATTTGCCTTTGACTGCAGTGTGAAAAAGAGAATGGGGTGGAAGTCAGTGTGGCTGTTGTCCTTCCTGCCATTAGTAATCTAGAGGAAAGGTCATAGTAATTTGGACTAAACTAGTGGTGAAGGAGATGAAGAACTTAAAATAGATTCTAGAGACACTTAGGAAGTAAAATAAAATAGTGGTATTTAATTAGATAAAAGTAGAATAATGAAGATGGAGAGAGATGGAGATGTTAAGCTTGAAGCACAGGTTTTTGACTTGGATGGAGGGTGGCACTATTCCTGGAGGCAGGGACATGAAAGAGAATTGGAATGACAAAAAGTATCACCAGGCCGGATGCAGTGGCTTATGCCTGTAATCCCAGCACTTTCGGAAGCCGAAGTGGGTGGATCACAAGGTCAGGAAATCAAGACCATCCTGGCTAACACGGTGAAAACCCGTCTCTACTAAAAACACAAAAGCAAAATTAGCCAGGTGTGGTGGCGGGCACCTGTAGTCCCAGCTACTCCGGAGGCTGAGGTGGGAAAATGGTGTGAACTCAGGAGGCGGAGCTTGCAGTGAGCTGAGATCGTGCCACTGCACTCCAGCCTGGGCAACAGAGCAAGACTCTGTCTCAAAAATAATAATGATAAAAATATACATATATGTGTGTGTGTGTGTATATATGTGTGTGTGTATGTATATACACACACACATATATATATATCACCAGCTAGGTTTTCTGTATGTTCAGTTTGACTGTCTTTAAGATAGCCAATTGGAGATGTAGAGGCAGACAGTTTGATTCATCAGTAGACACTCAAAGAAAAAGTATGTTGGGAAGGAGGTATAAATTCAAGAACATGGTGTATAGCCTATGAACACTTTGATAACAAAAACCACTTTGTATTGTTTATATTTTCCATAAAGTTCAACACAAAAATATAAGCTACCGTAACTACTGCAAATAGTAAATATGTATGAAAGCAAATGGTACAGATCATTTTAAAGAAGGAAAATAAATATTCATTGGGAAAGTGTCTTATTTAAAATATAGTTTTTAAATGAATGATAGGAAGATCATATATTTAAAATAATTTCTTTAATTTATTTTTTTGAGAGAGAATCTCACTCTGTCACCCACGCAGGAGTGCAGTGGTGTAATCTTGGCTCACTGCAACCTCCACCTCCCAGGTTCAAATGATTCTCATGCCTCAGCCTCCCAAGCAACTAGGACCACAGGCACACACCACCACGCCCTGCTAATTTTTTGTAGTTTTAGTAGAGGTGGGGGTTTCATCATATTGACCTGGCTGCTCTCGAACTCCTGACCTCAAGTGATCCACTTGCCTAGGCCTCCCAAAGTGCTGGGATTACAGGCGTTAGTCACTGTGCATGGTCTATTTTAAGTTTTCTATGAACGTTCTTTCTGCCAAAATTTGAAATTGGTTAAAATTGCCACATTCAAAACTCCCCAAAGCCAGATATGGGGTTCACACCTGTAATCCTAGCACTTTAGGAGGCTGAGTTGGGCAGATCACTTGAGGTCAGGAGTTCGAGACCAGCCTGGTCAACATGGTGAAACCCTGTCTCCACTAAAAGTACAAACATTGGCCGTGCACAGTGGTGCATGCCTGTTGTCCCAGCTACTTGGAAGGTTGAGGCAAAAGAATCTCTTGAACCCGGGAGGCAGAGGTTGCAGTGAGCTGAGATTGCACCACTGCACTCCAGCGTAGGCAACACAGCAAGACTCCTACTCAAAAAAAAAAAAAAAAAAAAAAATTCCCCAAAGACTACTTTGTTCATGGGCAAGTTTACTACAGTATCAAAATTAGGTTAGTAATGAGAAAAATATATGCCAAATAAAAATATTTGCTATAATCTATCACAACTGTCTCTGGGTTGAAGAATCGTAATGAAAGAGAACATTTTCCTCACTTCCAACGTAGTGCACAAAGTAGTAATTGTCCACCGTGCAATTCTGACTAATCCTCTATGTTACTTAAAACACATACATTGATTACAGTAGGAGAGTAGGAGTGCATGAGCTTATTGTGCTTGAATTTGAATTGTTGTAAGTGAGACAGAAACCTGAGTGTGAAGGTGTGACAGAAGATACAGGAAGGGTCGTAAGTGTGAGGATGTCTATTTCATGAACGTGAGCTACAATATTATTTTCCTAGGGTTGCCATACAAAATACCACAAACTGGGTGGCTTAAAATATGAGAAATGTATTCTCTCTCCGGTCTGGAGTGTAGAAGTCCAATGTCAAGGTGGTGGCAGGGCCACACTCCCTCCAAATCCTCTAAGGGAGGATCATTCCTTACCTCTTATATCCCCAGGCATTCCTTGGCTTGTGGCAGCATAACTCCAACGTGTATGCATCATCACACGGCTGTCTTCCCTCTGTGTCTCTGTGTCTTTGCGTCTTCATATGGCATTTTCCTCCCTATGTTTCTGTTCTCTCTTTTTATAAGGACGCCAGTCATATTGGATTAGGGCCCACCCTAACCAAGTATGACCTCATCTTAATTTATTACATCTGCAAGTAACCTGTTTCCAAACAAATTCACATTCACAGACACCAAGGTTTAAAACTTTAATATTTCTTTGGGGTGGATGGCCAAAATTCAACCTATAACATGAATCATGGATTCTAATGGAAATGTGTGTGTGAAGTTACAAGTGTGGGTTGAGCGTATGAGTGTGTGTGAGTTTTTGTGTGAATGAGTGTGCACATAGTAAAGAACTATAACCAAGTAACCAATTCGTTGATCTCTAATCTGCTTCCAGGCTTCTTGCTTTCAGTGGTTGCTTGGCTAGCTTTTATGCTGTCCCATGACTCCATTCACAATGAGTAATGGATCGTTTCCGGGCCCTCACTCCCACTTTTAATGAATACCAACGCTAATTAACTGACAGTAACATGTAGCTGCTCTTGGCTGCATGCATCTCTCACTGAAGTCATAATGGCTGTTGGTAATGTAATTTATTACTGTGTAAGGCACACTCTGGGACTCTCAATGTGAAGACCATTTTTGCAAGTGCCAAAGCATTGCAAAGCAGGCCTTTCATGGTAAGCTAATATGTTCCATAGCTTCCTGGGCCTTGGCATAATGACGCATCAAAGTCACTATGGTTCTACAGGAATCCTGTAAAGATTTCCAACCACAGTACCATCTGTTGGGAAGGACAGAAGACCACTGTTTGAAGAAGGACTATTGCTTAGATCCTGGAATCAGAAACAGCAGCAGAACGTCCTAAATGATCAGAACACCACATACCATTATTATTGTTGTTGTTTGCCTTGGAATTGTTTTGAGAGTGACAAAATTGCATCTCAAGGAGAAAAAACAACATCAAAGCAATACCAAGAATTTCTGTTTAGGAGAATAGAGGGCACTCAAGCCCTTGTATGTCCTACAATGAGGTCACTCGGGCAGCCTGCTTGAGGACCCAACTCTGTACTCCCCATGAACTCTACCAAATTAGCTTTACACAACGCAGCCATCTTGCTTCTCTAGAGGATCAAAGTAGCTGGACCCAGGCCCAGTGTTCTGCTGATAACCAGTCACAGGATACGTTTGCACCCTGTTCTGCTCCTAGTACACTATGCTGCAGATTCTTCTGTATTTCCCAGTTTATATCCATACAGGGAACTTGGGTTCACATATTTCCTTCTATTATCTGAACTAATCTGGTGACCTGAGATCATTTATGTACCCAACACTCTTGTTACAACGATCTGGAACTATGTAACTATTTTTTTCTCATGTATGGGGCTACTGTTTCCAACCAAGTCCTTTTATCCTTCTTATAATAACTTTTGTAATAGTAACAGCACCTCCTTGTAACACTTAAAATGCTTGTCTCACAAGGGCAGCCTGACAAGGGAAAGTATGTCAATACAATTTTTAAATGACAGCTGAATAGTGAAAAATCACAAGACTATCTAGTCAAAGTAATAACTAACAATAACAGTGAGAAAGATATATTACCATAAAAAATAAAAAATTGGAGAGAATAATATGAGTTAGGATGGAATTTTAGCTGCTCAACAATGGCCATCATTGGTTGATGTGGCACACTTGGCCCACTATATGAATACATAGTAACTGTGATCATAAAATATTGAAACTGACTTTAAAAAAATGCCAGAACTTAAACATCCAAATTATTTTCCTCAACCCTGAAATCCTGTGGTTTTTCCAATGCTACTACATTTATCTAAAAGCCTTGTGAAACTGCTCTTTTAGAAACACTGTTGAATTGAGTTTGTGAAAACTAAGAACAAAAAACAGACTCATTTCTTTGTAGTTACATCTTAAATTTGTCATCAAAGTGTTTAATCATCTTGATTACTCATCATATTCAGAGTTGGTTCCAAGTAACCTTGAAAAATCAAGCCAGACCTCTTTGAATGAACATTTACTGTCATATTTTTAACTTTATCAGATATTCTTAATAACAAAAGTGATGTATGCTCAGTACAGGTCAAAGATATGTATAAGTAAAAAATAATAATCTCCATTCTCTTTCCTTTTTCTAGTCTTGCTCAACTGAGCTAATATAATATCCATGCTAAAGAATAATAAACAGTTATCTGTATTAACCTGGAGGGATGTCAGGATATATTTTAAATAAAAAAGAAAGAATGATATATAGTCAGCACTTCACGTCTACAGGTTCCACATCTGAGGATTCAAGCAACCACAAATATTTGGAGAAAAAATAAAATAAGAATGACAATACAATAATAAAAACAATATAAAGAAGAAAAACATTATTCTGTAACAACTACTTATACCATTTACATTGTATTAGTGTTAAAAGTAATCTACAGATGATTTAAAGTATACAGGAAGATGTGTATAGGTTATATGAAAATACTATGCCATTTTATATCAGGGACTTGAGCATTGCAGACTTTGGTATCACACAGGTCCTGAAACCAATCCCCTGTGGATACCAAAGAATGACTGTATACAGTATGACTCCATGTTTTTAAAAAATTTTATCTATACATGTATCTCTCTATAGCATTGATATATCAAATTGTATTCAAACACTGCCCTGTAGATGGACAGTCAGGATATTTGCAATTTATTGGCTCTACAAGAAATGCTGCCAGAGACTTCCTTAACCATGAGCCTTTACGCCTAGGTACCTTTACTTCTGTAGAAGAGATCCCCTAAGGTAGAACTGCTGTGTCAAAATGTACACACCATTACTCCTAGGAAGAGCAAAAATGCATAGAATTTTAAAAAACCCTAAAATTTAATTAATAGAAAAATTAGAAGCCCAATCTGTGTTTCCCTGTGCCCATGACCAGAGAATACTCGTCAGATAATTTAGTGTCTCCAACCATTCAGGAGAAAGAGAATACTCTGAACACTTAACACAATAAGAAAAGTCAAGGTCATTACTGGAGAAAGGTTCTAGTGGGCCCCATAAAGTATACATACTGAGTGCTTCCTCTCTGCCAGGGATAGTCATAGGCATAACAGACATAGCAATGGATAAACTGGTCCCTGGTCCCAAGGAGGTTAAGAGTCTGATAGAGGAGACAGACCAGTAATCACATTTACAGTACACTGTGAGAAGAGCTATGACAGAGACATGTACAAGTTGCACTGGAAACCCAGACATGGGTCACCTGCAGTTCTTAAGATTGCCTAATATACATGTCGAGTCACCACACGTGGCCAAGAAAGCACATAGAGCTGAGTTTGCTGAAAAGCTCAGTGATTAAGTACTAAAAACTCAATGATTAAGTCAAGTGGCAAGACACAGGCCAATAAATGATCTAATAGCAAGTTAAAGCTTTACAAGGTTATATTTAAGTTCTTTATTTTGAGAGCCCTAAAGACAGACTTACATATATTTATAGTGTAACTTTATAATGCTTATATTGGGGATAGGAACAAATACAACTTTCCAACTTGTAAAATCAATTTATTAAATGAAAAATTTTTTGACCCCCAGTATATCCACATCCATATAAGAAGAAGATATTGTATAATGGGGTTTGGCTGTATTTCTACAATCTTAATAAACAGAAGTCATTGAAAACACAACTCTTACTTTATGATTTGGTTTTTGTCGACAGGAGTGGATTTCCACATGATACAACAATTACTGTTTAATTTAGCTTTAAAGATGAGCTATAAAATAAAAGAATCCAGGGAATATATTTTTAAATTGATGATGTGTTGGCTTCAAGAACATCTGCATAATCCACTTAAAAAGAAATGGTAAATGATGTGAGTGTAAAGAAGCACTACATAAAACATTTCCATCAAATTTTTTTTTTTTTTAGACAGTCTCACTCTGTTGCCAGGCTGGGGTGCAGTGGCAAAATCTTGGCTCACTGCAACCTCCTCTGCCTCGCGGGTTCAAGTGATTCTCCTGCCTCAACCTCCTGAGTAGCTGGGATTACAGGCACACACTACCATGCCCAGTTAATTTTTGTATTTTTAGTAGAGATGGGATTTCACCATGTTGGCCAGGCTAATCTCGATCTCTTGACCTGGTGATCCACCTGCCTTGACCTCCCAAAGTGCTGAGATTACAGGCGTGAGCCACGGTGCCCAGCCCATCAATGCTTATTTTTAATCTAAAAATTTATACTCTATAAAAGCAAAAATTTAACATTTGGGCTTTTCTTTGGAAAACTCTGGTTTTCTCAACCTCCCTCCCTATGCCCAACAGAGCAGTGGTATTTGCTGGTTTTACATTTGTTTCTATAACATAAAGAATTCTTAAATAGTTTGCTTAAGTGAAATATTGTATACCTTCACTTAGTGCCTTCCCACAAAGAAATTGAAAATAAGGTTTTTACCACCCCCCCGGTAAGGTCATTTTGTAAGGACTACGGTATATCAATGCGTAGCACTTACCTACACACCAGCAACCAATTCCTTCTTCCTTCCATCTCTCTCTTCCTTCCCTCCTGCCTTCTTTGCTTCCTCTTTTTTTCAACAGTATTAACCAGTAACAATTGAATGCTTATCATGGTGCTATCTACACAGATTCCAAAAGCAATCTATTCCATTAAAGGGTTTTATAACACAGTGCAGTATTAGATTGTAAATATACATGATTAAGTTTAGAAGAGTTGAACACTTCTGGTTCAGTGTTGTTTAATAATTGTATCAATAGTATGAACGATTAAATAAAAGTCTGGTTTCCTAGGGACCAAAACTGTTCTTCTGCCTTAGAGGATAAGTTCTGAATCCCAAAAGATCATAGTAAATTGGAAATGTGGTCAGATGAAAATAGATGAAAATCAATGAGAAAAACTGCCTGCTAATTTAGAAGTAGGAAACCTAGACTATTCAAATGAAATTATTGAGAATAACTTTTTATGTGAAAGAATGACAGAAAAGTATTACTTGCAGTAAATACAAAATTATTACAGTCATGTAGAATAGTCACTTTTTCAGGGTAAACATAATAGTTTGTAGGACCCAGAGGTAGTTATTGCTTGACATTCACTCACAATATTACCAAAGCACGCTAATCAGTTGGGATATAGTAATTCAAAGAAACATTGACAAGCTTATAGAAGATTCACAGATATGTCTATATTTGTGATATAAATATTATTAATTTTGTTTATAAAGGCATTAAGCAGCCCCTGAGTATATTCACAGCATGACTCCACGGTGCCATTCTCTATCCCCACTGAGGATGGACAAGCAGGTAAAGGAAACAGACAAGGAATAAAAGCTGCCTCTGTGGTTTGAGATCAGATCAATTCCTCATCTTTCTGAAATGTTTGCATGGTCCTTCCTAGAAATGGAAAGGAGCAAAAATCAAAACACTGACTTTAAAGCTAATTAATAAGCAAGCAGCTTGTTAGGAACTGTGAAAGCATAGCTATATTTCTTCCAAATTTTGATTAGAGAAATCTGTAGATATGGATTACTTACATATAACAGAGGCTTATAATGTATCTGAGGGAGAGCTTTATGTTTTATTTATTCTTTTGTTTTATAATCTTCCTTCCATCACAATGGGTTTTAAACACTTTTCAAGGATTCTGGATAGAAGGTAGTAAGAGAGGTATGGTTTTTAAATATTCTTGAGTCCTCTCATAAAGCACAGGCACAGAAAGTATGATAGCAAAACCATAATCCCTTGGGCAATGTGTGCAGCAAACAGGTGACAAGGTATCCTCTACAAACCCCTAGATACTGGGAGACGAACCACCCACAGCTGCAAGACCGATGCGAGGTCATCCTCAATGAAGGAAGAAGTAAAGTCAACAAGGCATCAGCATCCCTGGGAATAAGAGAACCCAATGAACACTCCCTGGAGGCCCCGTGCCAGCTGAGAGAGTGGCTTAGGTTACTTTTGTTCCACCAAAGTTCCCTTCCAGGACAAAATCCCACAATGAGGAGAAATTGCTAGGGGAGAATCCAAATTGGGCAGGATGTGGCAAAAGGAACAGAAGAAAGAGAAGGTCCCAATATGTTCCATGAAAACAACAGAAAAGAGGACATTAGAGACCTCAAATTAGAAAAGCTACCCTAACTACCATCCCACTGGAAATGATGGAAAACTCATTTTCCTTAAAAATTAGCATCCAAAAAAATGAGAGTTGAACTTATACAAAGATATCACATGAGACAGAGAAAGGCAAAACATCCATGCAAACAATTAAAATGAGTCAAAAGGAATACGTACAAAAGACAAAAAGTGTAATACAATATTTAGCAACCACTTACATGAAACACAAGAAATGATAGAAGACAATAAAGAATAATCAATCAGATTTAAGAAAAACTAAAAAATGCGATAACTGAAGAAAATGAAAATTTGAAAAGAAAGGTGACAGAATTTATGAAAGATTTTAAAACAAAAGAAAAATAATATCATAATGTAAGACTAAACTAGAAGGGATACAAGAACAAGTAAATACAATCAATAATACCTTCATGAATTAGATGACCCAACAAACTAGAAATAGAAGGGAACATCCTCAACCTGATGAAAGGCACTGATGAAGAACTCACAGCTAACCATACTTCATGATGAAAGACTAAATGGTTTTCCCCTAAAATAAGAAGTAAGACAGGGACATCTGCTCCTACCACTTCTATTTAACATTGTGCTGGAGGGTCTAGCCGGACAATTAGGCAAATGAATAGACTAAAAGGTATTCTGATTGGACAAGAAAAAATAAAACTATCTCTATTTGAAGATGACATAGTATTGTATACAGAAAATCTTAAGGAATACATTAAAAAACATGATAGAACTAATATATGAGCATAGCAAAGTTGTATGATACCAGTAAGTATACAAAAATCAATTATATTTCTATAGAGTTACAATGAACAATCTAAAATGAAATTAACAAAAGCAATCTCTTTTTTAATACCATCAAAAGAATAAAATGCTCCCAATCAAAATCCGAATGACATGTTTTGCAGAAATAGAAAAAAAATCCTAAAATTCATATGGAACACAAAGACCCTGAATAGCCAACACAATCTTGAAAAAGATGAACAAAGCTGGAGACATCACACTTTCTGATTTCAAAATAGATTGCAAAGCTACAGTAATTAAATCGTATGGTACTAGTATAAAGACAAACATGTAGATCAGTAGAATCAAATAGCCCAGAAATAAACCATGTATATATAGTCACCTAGTCTTTGACAAAAGTGCAAAGAAAATATAATAAGGAAAAGATAGTCCCTTCAACAAATGGTGCTGGGAAAACTGAATATCCACATGTAAAGTGGCAAAATTAGATCCTTATCTTACACTGTACACAAAAATCAACTCAAAATGGATTAAAGACATAAATGTAAGACCAGGAATGATAAAACTAGCAGAACAAAACATAGGAAAAGTTTCTTGACATTGGTCTTGGCAATGATTTCTTGGATATGACACCAAAAGGACAGACAGACAGCAAAAAGCAAAAATAGATAAGCAGGACTACAGCAAAATCAAAAGCTGTGGCAGAGCAAAGGAAACAATCAACAGAATGAAAAGACAATCTATAGAATAAAAGAAAATATTTACAAATCATATATCTGATAAGAAGTTAATACTCTAAATATATAAGGTACTACTACAACTCATTAGTAAAAATAAAAAAATCAAATAATCCCATTTAAAAATGGGCAAAGGACTCTAACAGACATTTTCCAAAGACATACAAATGGCCAAAATGTATGTGGAAAAATGCTCAATATCACTAATCATCAAGGAAATGCAAGCCAAAACCACATTGCAATATAACCGCACACCTTGTTAGGATGGCTATTATCCAAAAAAACACAAGACAACAGTGTTGGTGAGGATGTGGAGAACTTTGAAACTCTGTACACTATTGGTGGGAATGCAAAATAGCCACCATGGAAAATATTTTGAAGGTTCCTCAATAATTTAAGAATAGAACTACCATATGATCCAGCAATCCCACTTCTGGGTATATATTCAAAAGAAATGAAGTTCGGATCTTAAAGAGATATCTGCACTACCATGTTTACTGCAACACTATTTACAATAGCCAGGATGTAGAAATAACCTAAATGTCCATTGATGGATAAATGGATAAAGAAAGTGTGGTAGATGCATACAATGGAATATTACTCAGCATTAAAAAAGAAGGAAATGCTGAAATATGCGACAACATGGATAAACCTGGAAGACATTACGCTAAGTGAAGTAAGCCAAAGAAGGACAAATACTGCATGACTTCACTTATATAAGGCATCTAAAATAATCAAACTCACAGAAGTAGAGAGTAGAACAGTGGTTGCCAGAGGCTGAGGGCAGGAAGAAATGGGGAGTGGCTAACCAATGGATATAGAGTTTCAGTCATGCAAGATGAACAACTTCTAGAGATCTGCTGTGCAACATACTGTCTATGGTTAGTAATAATGTATTGTACACTTAGAAATCTATTAAGAGGGTAGATCTGGTAAGTGTTCCTATCACAATAAAATGAAACTTTTTTAAGTTGCTATATCAGCAAATATTTTGTACTTGAGAATCTAAATTGAACTCATTAGACACTACTTTCTCTATTTGCAAGAATATTAATAAACACATATCTGCAAGAATAAATACACTTTTCCTAATTTTGCCCACTTGCAAATTCCAAAAAAAAAAAAAAAAAAAAAAAAAA